>NW_024351729.1:3300300-3550284 GCF_902729225.1 Pteropus medius
ATATCTCTGAGAGCCTGACATTTCTCTGTTATAACATTTAGTGTTACTTATCCAAACTAATACATTTGACAACTAAATTTTCATCATTCGGCTATGGGTACTTTTCCAACTCTTCAGATACTATACACAGTCTCAGTGACAAGCTATTTTTTCCTCTGAAAAAGCAGTTTCTTTAACTACCTTAATTCTGCGTTAACATCTATCCTCTAGCATTTCATATTGAAAAGGGCGTGGATCTTGGAATTATCTAAGAAAAATCTGAAGTTGAATTCAAGAACTGCTCCTATCTAGTAACATTACATTTGGCATGTTATTTATCTCCCCAAAACTTAGTTTCTTTCTTTGTATAAATAAAAGAAAATAATACCTAACTCACTGCATTATTGTGAACAATTAAATGAAATGGTTCACTTGACTTCCATAGATGGTGCACTTGACTTTCATGCTAATTAAATACTTGTTTTTCTTTTTCCCCAAGGAAACTTCTTTCCCTTCTCTAAACCTACAAAACTCTTTCGAGTCTTGCAAGTTCTCCACTGTGCTCAAATTTTCTGAAGCACAATGTTTACAAAATAGGTAAAAGTGTGGTCTCTGGGTTCAAATCTTGATCCTTAACAGTTAAATAAACTCAGACAAGTTACTTAACACCTTTGTGCCTCAATTTTCATCATATTTAAAACTGAAATAGTAACAGTACTTAACTTGTGGTGTTCTTGTGAGGGTTAAGTAAGTTAATAAATGCAAAATCCTTAGACAAGTGCAGGGCAAAAAGTTAGTGCTCACTATTGCTTAGTTGTTATTTTAAAATTATTCTCTCAAACCTTTCAAACTCAATTATCCCAGCTCATGCTGTCACTGCCCTTCTCTGTATTTAAGATACTTGTGTCCATCGTATTATTTTGTTAAAAAGAAATTCTTCCTGACTAGTAACTTTGTCACTACAGTTTTTAATATTTACAGTGTTCTACACCAACCATTCTAGCCAATGTTCTAGCCAGCAAAATTGGAGTTAAATTAAATTACATCTAAAAAAATGCAAGACTACTTGCCCTCGTGCATTCTGTTTTACTATCATGTGTTGTTTGGTCTCTAATGCTTAGATTTCTCCCCTCTCTAATTCACACAAAATGGAACCAAACTCATAGATACAGAGAACAAATTGATAGTTGCCAGATGGGTGGAAGTTGTGGGATGGGTGAATAAGTTGAAAGGAATTAAGAAATACAAATTGCCAGTTATTAAAATAGTCAAAAGGATGTAAAGTACAGCATAAGAAATATAGTCAGTAACATTGAAATAATTATGTAAGGTGTCAGATGGGTACTAGACTTATTGTAGTGATCACTTCATAAGATATGTAAATGTCTAATCAATATGTTATACACATAATATCATGTCAACTATAACTGAAACATACATTTATAATATTTTAACAATAAATAAATAAATAAATAAATAAATAAATAAATAAATTTGAAACTGTACCATGGGTTGGGACAAATAAAAATGGGAGTGGGGAGATGTGATAGATGAATAAGTGTGTTAAAATTTCCAGAAGTTTGATTATACTAATAAAGGACTTTATATCCCATTATGAGGATTTAAAAATACATATAGTCAAATATGGCTATCAAATTATTGGTTATTTATTGATATTCTGAGTCAAAATAGGAAAATCAGAATTGATAGTAAAAAGACTTATAAGTAAATATATTTCACAGTTACATTTTGCATTCTAAATCCGAAAACATAACCATTAGGCCCTACATTATAATCTATTGCTTTGCATATTTTTATCTTTGTTTCTCATTTCTACTTTTTAAAAAAATGTTATTATTAGTTTCAAGTATACAGTATATTAGTTAGACATTTATATAGTTTATAAAATGATCCCCCTAATTGCTTTTTCTCTCCTCTGTCTCTCCACCCAGCCATTACATTCTACTTTTTTAAAATTCTAAAGTGTCCTATGAAATATTTTAGGAGTTCTGCCTAATTTCTGGTTGAGATAACTATATTGAGAGAAAATGACTAAAATACACTGGCCATCTATTCCTCTTGTTTTAACCCTGTACCGAGTTAGATACCATAACAATGACATATCTGGATATCATTATTCAGGTCTAACAAGGAATTACCTCTACAGAGTTATAATTTTACAACTTCAGGATTTTATCATTAACACATTACATTAATATCCAATATAAATAATTTTATGTAACTTCATAAGCTAATTATCAAGGATGTTGTCTTTTATTTCATTCAAAATTTTATTGAAGGCATACAGTATGAATTCTTATGGAGTTCAGAACTTGCTAAAGTATCTCTTGATGAATTAGTTGTCTTTTATTTTTTTAATTAAATTTATTGGGGTAACATTGGTTAATAACATTATATAAGTTTCAGATATACAATTCTGTAATACATCTTTTGTATATTGGGCTGTGTGCTCATCATCCTAAGTCTAGTCTCCTTTTGTTATCATATATTTGAACTCCTTTACACTCTACATATCCTCCTCACACTCCCCTTCCCCTCTGGTAATCATCATACTCTTGTCTGTGTCTGAGTTTGTTCATTTAGTTGGTTGGTTGGTTTGGTTCATTTATTGCTATTTTATATTCCACATATGGGTAAAATTATATGGTTTTTCTCTTTTTCCACTTGACTTATTTCACTTAGCATGATACTCTCAAGGTCCATCCATGTTGTTGTAAATGGTAACATTTCATCATTTTTTATGGCTGAATAGTATTCCATTATAAATATGTATCACATCTTTATCCAATCATTCATCGAAGGATGCAGGCTATTTCCATGTCTTTGCTATTGTGAATAATGCTACAATTAACACAGAGGTATATATGTCTTTATAAATAAATATTTTAAGTTTTTAAGGTAGATACCCAGAAGAGGGATTGTGGGCTTATATAATAGCTCTATTATTAATTTTTTGAGGAACCTCCATACCGTTTTCCATAGTGGCTTCACCAGTTTACATTCCAACTAGCAGTGTATGAGGGTTCCTTATTCCCACAACTTCTCCAATACTTGTTATTACTTGTCTTGTTGATAATAGCCATTCTAACAAGTATGAGGTCATATCTCATTGTGGTTTTGATTTACATTTCCTTTATAGTCAAGTTGAGCATTTTTTCATGTACCTGTTGGCCATCTGTATGTCTTCATCGGAAATTATACCATAGAATTATTTTTCTTCTTCCCTCCCTTGAATTTCAGGATACACAGAGATAGGGTTTTTGATTAACGTAGCAGCTTTTTTTTTTAGTTTGATTTTTTTTTACAATTATTTTTTCTATCCTATTTTCCTCCTGCTTCCTTTCCAATGTTGTTTTATTATTCAACTCTTGAATTTTTCCTGTTATTTAAATAGCTTCGTTGTATTTCTACCTTTTGTCATTTGCTTCAAATTCTTTAAAGAACCTCTAATCTCCTTACTTTCTAGACAGCTGACTAGCCAATCTGAAAAAAAACTTATTTCTGTTGATTTCTGTATGAAGGTTAAAATCCAGAGTAGTAAATGCTACCTTCTGGAAACAGACCACCTTTCTAATTTAAAAATGACTTAGTAGAAATTTTAAGCCAAAGGAGAAAAGAGATCAATGCCCCTGTGGTCACTGGGGATGCTTGTGGAGTAGATCTTTATAGCTCACAGTAATTCTGCTCCTATCTTAGATTACTCTTATGCTTTCAGGGGCTCCAGTATTTACCTATAAATACTGGTTTCTTAGATAGTCGAATTCAAAAGAACCATGTAAATCCTCTAGACCAACACCCTTATTTCCCATATTCTACTTATGAGAAAAATAGAGTTAGTTCTAGCATAAGGATGAACATACACATCAATGGAATAGAATAAGGGTTCCAAAATAAACCCTCATATACAAGGTCAATTGATTTTCTACAAGGGTGCCAAAAAAGTTCAATGGAAAAAGAATAGTCTTTTCAACAAACGTTATTGGAACAACTGGATATCGAGATGCAAAAATGATTTTGGACTCCTTCCTTTCTCCATATACAAAAATTAGCTCAAAATAAATCAAAGACCTAAATATAAGAGCTAAAACTGTAAACCCTTTTAGAGAAACGATAAGAGTAAGCTTTGCGACTTTAGGTTAAACAAAGCCTTCTTAGATATGACACCAAAAACACAAGTGACAAATTAAAAGACAGACAAATTTGAATTCATCAAAATTAACAACTTTTGTGTTTTAAATGTTACCATCACAAAAGTGAAAATATAATTCAAGAGAACGAAGAAACTATTTGCGTATTGTATTTATTTGGTAAGAAGCTTACACTTGTAATACTATAAGACAAAGTTCTTACACTTCGATAATAAATAGGTAAATAACTCAATAAAAATGGGCAAAATATCTGAATAGATATTGCTCCGAAGAAGATATCCGAATGATCAATAAGCACATGAAAAAGGAAATGATGTGATCTTATCCAAGACGAGAACTCAGTTCTCTTAAGTGGCAATCTTTCCGCTGTGTCACACTAGCTCTTTCCTCTCCTTTTTAAATCTCTCTTTGGTAGTTTTGATGAGACAGTGGCATAAGTCACTTGAGCTCACTTGAGCTTTTCCTCTTTGCTACATGTTGATTACTCTTATGCTTTCAGGGGCTCCAGTATTTACCTATAAAATGAGGATAATATTACCTGCTTTATCTACATTACAGAGATATCAGAAGACCACAAGAGAGGAGAAAGTAGTCTGAAAAGTATAAAGTTTTTAACATGTTAAAAGTTTTTCCTCATCTGGCTATCTCAACATTTCATGTACTGCTCAAAAGGAAAATACTTTCTCCAACATACTTACAAAAAGCCAGTTGTTAAAAGATTTATAAATTCAAGTATAAAACATCCCATAATATAACCCCTAAGCATGTAGTAACTTTACACAAAAATGTCAGATACTGATATATTGATTGATACAGGGTTTCTTATTTATTTTTTTCTAAGTCTGGCTGTCTGATGTCGCTATAATGCAGACAGCCTTGTTGCATTTTCGTTTTCTCAAATCAATAAATTTGCTAGAGAAGAAAAAATATATTCAATTAAAATTAAACTGTATACTTCTATTAAATACATTATTTTTATAGTCATAATTGATAATTTGATGTTATATTTCAATGTCTTAAAGTACATTTATGTATATATCTATAAAAGTATAACTAATTTTTACTAACATGAAGCTAATATTTTGTTACTTTGCTTCTGTAATTGTTATGCACTTCTCCTTGATATACATCTCTTAATATCTTCTGATTCGAGGCACTTATGGCTGATTGATTTATTACTTGTATTACCCTGGATAATACTATTTTGATTGTAGAAAGCTCATTTTAGGATGATTTCAGAGCACAGAGTAAACTGCTATGTCAAAGACTTCGAAAAGACTGCCATGAATAAAAATGGGGCTGTTGTAAACAACCTTTAGAAGATATCCATTCCAATTGCATCTTCCTGATTTCTTAAGTTTCATTCATAGCTTAATGATGAAGGGATGAATGATCCCAATTTTACTTTGTATTGGGGAAACTAAAAAAATCAGATAGTTGTTTTATTTTATTACTTTTTTCTTTTTTACTAAAAAAAAGCACACAGATCTTCAGCAGTATTGACTTTTCGAATGGGCATTGTATATAATCTTATAATTTGTTCAATCACTTATTAGATATTACATATCCGGTTTGTTAGGGGAATGAATCTGGAACAGACTCATATGCGCTGCCAAGGATGGCTTGCTGATTTATTGTTTAGGTAAACCAACGCATACAATACATTACTGGTAGAAAGTAAACCACTGAAGACCAGTGGTTTCCAATTTAAAACACCTTCGGGAGGATAGTTTCTCAGTAAATAATGCTTAT
This sequence comes from Pteropus medius, assembly GCF_902729225.1. Taxonomy (NCBI): domain Eukaryota; kingdom Metazoa; phylum Chordata; class Mammalia; order Chiroptera; family Pteropodidae; genus Pteropus; species Pteropus medius. The sequence goes on from NW_024351729.1 coordinate 3,306,201, forward strand.
ACTCTAGAAAGCTATTTATTATGAATGTTCTGGAAACAGACAATAGAAGTGCTTTCAGTACATATAGTGTCTAGTCTCCTGAAGTTAACCAAGAAAAATGCCTAATGTAGACTTAGTGGGATTTAGGTTTGGTAAATTTTTTATATCACAAATGTGAGAACAGTACTCTCACATTTGTCTTGAGAAATACAAAAAAAAAATTGAAAGAATAGTTAGAATTTGGGCCATAGAAATTAAGTTCAAATATAAATATATTATTCACAAATGACATTCATAACATCTCCAAACTCAGCCTCAAGGTTAAGTAAAATTTTTAAGAGAGAGGCTTTGTTTATGTGTAAAATATGATTAGACTCATTGGAAATACATATATACATACCATATACACATGTGTATGCATGCATACATACCTACATGGAAGGAAAATACCTCCAAATTTACAGTAATTATTTTGGAATGGTGGGATGACATTTTAATAGAGTTTTTTTATTTCTAGTCTTCAAATTTCTATGATAAACATGTACAACTTTTATAACCAGAAAAAGCCAAAGCAAATTACATTTTAATTCAACCATCAAAAAACATATACATTAGGTTGAGATATGAGGATTGACATCATATTTTCAAGCGCTAAACAAAAATATACAGCATCACCACTAAGATAGGGATTAAAACCCACTGGCGTATAGTCATATTTATTTGTCATTTAATTTGGTGATTCTTCCTTCTTTCTCTATGTCTTGTAATTTTCTATTCTTGCTGCAAGAATATGCATTTGTAATGAACCCTCCTTTGCCGTTTGGAAAGGAGTATGTGGCCCATCAACAATTCCCAAAGGTGCTAAGGAATGAATCTCATCTTGCTTAGCAAATAGCTTACTGAGCAGTGCCTTTGTTTTGCATTTAATGCTGATAATATTAGCATTAAAGAAAGAGGGGTATTATAATGGCCAGTTTCTAAAAACTGTGTTATATGCCTCTTTTCTGGGTAAAAATATGAAATCTATCACTAGTTATATTATATAAATAATATTCACCCTGATCCATAATCAGGATTACTATTAGCCATTTCAAAACAAGTAAATTGAAGTTAAAGCAATGAAAATAACCAGGTTTTGGTGAAGATGTGTCTCTTCTCTACAACCTCATGCTAATAACTTTCTCATTTAATTGGTACACACAGAGTCATAATAATAATATTCTCATAGATAATAATTCAATATCTCTTAGAAAGCAAATAGCAACTAGTCTTCAAAGAAATAATATATGTTTAGTTAACAGGAAAGAAAATACTTCGAAGGCATCACAATGTGAACCTGTTACTGATGAACTTCATCACGAAGTGGTACTTAAAGTCCATGTTTTTATATTCTATTTCAACAAATCAAGTGAGCTTCTAATGTGTGAGCTATATTAAGTATGTGAATATACACATAACATATACTGATCATATACATACATACACACACAACTTATTAAATATATGGGAAAATAACAAGTAGTGGTTAGAAGCATCGTCTCTGGAGTCAGTCTAGGGGTTTCAAATCTTAGCTCTTCCAGTTACTCTTTGGCTTTGGGCAATTTGCTTAACCTCTCAGTGCCTCAGTTTCCTTTTCTGTAAAATGGGAATTATTAGTGTAACTTTATAAGATTATTGGGAAGATTAAATGGCTCCATAAATGTAAACATTATGATGGCATCTGCCATATTTCCCAACATATTCTTTTGAAAGTTCTCTCATATTTTGATAACTACAACGAGAATCATATTTTTATTTCTAAGACTTGGATGTTGCATCTGGATTCTGGAACATAGGGCATGTATTCCCTGATTCTAAGGATCAGGAATCTCTTACTCAGAATATTCTAGAAACTGAGACTCAGAAAACTCCCGCGGAAATTGAGAATGAGTTCTGTGAGTGAGCACGCGAAGTAAGGCAGAATATAGTCTACAGCAAGATTTTTAAATGCAAGGAAAAAGAGAAACAAGTAATGAAAACAGTTGTTAGTGATAGAAATACAATCTGCACTTCAGAGTTTTGTTTCCTTTTTTTCTGCCTTTATACAGCATTTCATTATTTTTATATAAAATAGAATTTATATGATTTATACCATATGAGCTAGATAAAAACTATTAAAACATATAAAATGTGAAAGTTATAATATTTTATTCCTGTATTTCTTGGTACTCTACACCAGATGTACATTTGTATCCACCACATCCCAATTAAGTTTCATAAATAACTGCATGATAGAAAGACAGCTGAGGCATAGTTTCTGAGAAAAATTCAAAAGCCTCTTCAGAACTTAAGTGAAAATCAAATTCCTTTTGGAGTAGCCCAGTATCACAAAAGACCTGAGGTAAGCCTTTGTTTTAAAGACCCTGGTTTATTTTCAAATATCAGTTTCATTTTTTAAGTTACAACTTTCACAAAGTATAACCCTGTTTTTTCAGAGGGTGGGTCAGTGTTTATCTATTTTTTTTTTTTTTTTGGAATTACTTGTTGTGCATCTGAAGTGCCACTGTTATCATTTATCTTTCTAAGTACAGTTACTGGTAGAAGGAAGTCTGGGTCACAGATATAGCCTTTATTGGCACAGATATTCATACAGACTATGTTATAAATATTAGCCTTATTTAACTATAATTGTACTTCTAAATTTTATTTAATTGTGTGAAATTTTTTAAAAGTAAAAGTTATCTTTTTTCTGGATTTTGATATTTGGAAAAACACATAAAAGGAAATAACAAGATCAAAATCAAACTTTTACATTCAGACATTTGCTAAAAATGTCAGTGTTTTTCCCTTGAAATTTGGGGTGTGGAAAGACGTGTGGTTTGCCTGGATCAGAAGCTGTATATTTCGTTCTGCAAAAAAAATGTCTGGGCAAATGGAAGCACTGGAGGAAAGAGAGGTGTTTTTACTCTTCAGACTCCATCCATTTATATAAACAGAAAACACTGTGGCAGTTTTCAGAGGTGACAGCATTGTCTTCAAGGAGGGAAAGAGGCAATTCCTGAGAGGCATATCTCAACTACAGGAATCTTAGAACTGAAAAGGTTTTCTCTTAAAGCCTTACATCAAACAAAAACCTTGGATTTCCTAAGTCAGACCTATTTTCCACTTTTTTTGTGTGTATTTTTTCATTCTCTCCATGAATAAACTCATGTTAGAAGCAGTCCTAATTATCGTAACCACATTTCCAGTTCTAAGGCAAGAGAGCAAAGGAAATCAATAAAAGGGAAACATGCCGGGGGAAGAGAGAGTGAATTCTTAGTTCACTAAAATTTTGTGACTAATCAGCATCTTCTTTAGACATCCCTTAGGCAACCCTAACTAATCTTTTTTTTTTACTTAGTAGAAAATAATTGGAAACTTTCCAATTGCAATACAATCTTTTTTGTTCAATTGTCAGCCAGTAGTAGTTTTAAAAGAAATAATTTTCTATATTTTCCTCAGAGGTGTCTTAATTTTCCCCATCAAACTCATAATCCAAATGTACTAAAGTCAGCAGGATCAAATGCCTAATTTGCTTATATGTATGGTGAAATCTAGCGCCAAGTATCATCCACGGCCATCGCCCAGCTTCAAACATTCATGATTCTCCACAGTCCAATATGCATTAAAGGTGGGAATGATGCCAGCAACAAACAGTCTTCCTAGTGACAAGGAGCCTTCTCAGATCAAAGAAGCAAGCTAAAGACTTCAAACTAAACTGTCTTTTAAAAAGATAGTCACAAAAGAAATGTCAAATCCCACACCCTGTTTCAGCTTTGGAACATCAATGAAATGAAAGATGCTCATTCATTTTTTCTTCTGAACTCATCTTACTGCAAACTACTTTGTTTTCTTCCTTTCTTACCACTGTAGTCCAACATGGATGTTAGGCACTAAAACTAAAAAACATTATTAATGTTTCAAAGATAAAATGAATGACTACTGAGGAATTAATAGCATTTAAGCCAATATGATATTGCTAATGGAGCCTGAGTGGCATGTAGAGAATAATAAAGGAGCAAAGTTAAAATGAAAATAGGAGCTATGAAGCTTCCATAAGAAGCAAATATACATAATAATTTAAGTTCTCCTTATGTCATTTGTCACCCAGCTGCACCTGCTCTTACAGCTGTGCTCTCTTCCCTGATCTATCCTGATACCCTGGAAATGGTAGGCACGCAGCCAATTTCATGTCCAGCCATTCCTATGATCAGACTCAGCTACCTACCAACCTGCTTTTTTCTTACATTAAATCAATTATCAACCTCAGGACTCTGAACTACTCTGACTGACAGGACCAACAGAAAGTTCTAGGCTAATAACTCCTTTGGAATAGTTCTCAGTGCAAAGAGTTACCACTGACCTACTTTGTACTTACTGAAATAATTTATCAGGTATGATAATTAGGGAATATAAAGCTGTTTCTAAAACCAACCAAGTATAAGAAATATTTGTTGAAATCATAAGTTGGTATTCCCAGTGCTATCAGATGGGGCTTTATTACTTTGCAATGAGTCAGTTTTATTATGTTTGACTTATTTATAAGCTATTCTTTTTCTTTATAAATTATATTTGACAGGATGTATTTGAGAGTCTCTTTGATGTATAAATATATTAGTTTTGAACTTTTTCAGCCTTGATATGAAGAGAAACAATCTTTTAAGCTCTTCTTTACATTTATTCTTAACCTCTGCCCCATAAACAGGCCACATATCTCTTTGCATAGGCATTTCAATTATTTCTGAAGTCCATCCTAAATAAAGAGATGCCTCAATCTGAGAGTGGATGTACCTATGGTGTGGACCAATTACCATGTGACTTTTAATTCTCTCTTTTGAAAGATTAATCCTTTCCTACATTTTGGTATATATCTACAATTAAAGATTTTTTTGTAGCCATGGTCTTGCTTCCTTACTAAGAAAACTTGGCCATTTCCTGATTTCTACAGCCTTGATGTTCTCCACAAGAAGAAGAAACAAAACAAAACAAAACAGAACAAAACAAAACAAAACAAAAAAAGACTTAAAATGAAATTGTGGAACATAAATGAAAGGTGTATATGAATTTACAATCTACATGTTTTCTCAAGATAAACGCTTTAAAATGTTATGTCATTATATATGGTTTATCAATACCATCCTCTAATTATTAATGTTTTCTCTTTTACCTTTACTCTCCTTACTCCTTTCAATTTTATTTATTATTTTTCCCCCATGTCTAGTGTTACTTTCTTCTTAATTCAAGAACTCATGTAAGTAACTATGAAAACAAGATCAGCTGTTTGTGTACTGGTTTTTTTAATTCTCACAACGATTTACTGTTACCTAGAAAGTATCTTTGAATAACTAGACTTAGTCTTTGTGGTGAAATGTAAAATATTAATTTCTTAGGCTATGGTTAAAAAAGATCAGGCGTTAAATTTTCACCTTTGCTTTAATATTGCAGATATGATAATAACATTATTTCTCAGTTATTTACTCACATCTTATTATTACTTCATAAGGCAGCATTGAGGAAATATGTATACATAAAATTGTAGTTTAGTTAGTGTCAAAGGAGAAAATAATACAAAACACTGAGTTGTACTTTTGTTGCCACATAGCATATGCAGTATTTTACATTTTTGAGAGGGCCTGGCCATGGTTTCACCCAAAATCAATAGCACATCAAAGCACCTCTGAATCAGCTGACTGTATGAGGGTCAGATTACTCCCCTACTGCTTCCTATCTTACTTTATAGCCTCTTTCATTCCATGCCTATTTAATTTCATTTATTGCTTTATTCTTCTGTCCTTCAGCTCTTTCCAATCTGCCCTTCATGGCTATAACTAAATATAATAGATTAACATACAAAGGTATTTATGTAAATGAAAATCAATACACTTATCATTCCAGCACAATTCCTTATTGCTTACATTGGACATTTTAAGTACATTTTATTTAAACCCTAACAACTTTTCATTCTTGCCTGGGGAGCATAATGATCTTCTTGGCTCCCTGCCCCCTACAGCCCTCTAATCTTCACAGCTATGGCCACTTAGCCCCATCTGGAGGTTCAGCCTTATTCCGCATTTTGGAGCTAATCTTATCTCTAGGCTGGGGGCGTACAAGATATCTTTAGCCAAAAGCTAACTGATTCAGCATCCAGTCAGCCTTGCTGCTGGTTTCATTCTGACCTTGTAATTTATTCTGAGGTCTAGGCACTTGCCTCAGCCCCATTGTAAGCAAGGCTTGGCTTTCTACACCAGTTCTATACAACTGGGTATCTTTCTAGTTTCTCTCATATCTGTCCCTGATTACTTTTCCTGATACCCCATTCCTAGTTGACTGAGGTTCTGCCTTGCTCTTCTCCTTGTTCTCTTTGTAACTGAGTTTCTTTTTCTAACTCCAGTTACCATAGCCAATCTTTCTGATGCCAATCTCTTGCCCATATCTCCTTGTACTGCCTGCCTTCATACCATAGATAAAACTTTCACTAGAATACCAGAAAGGACACTGCTTGCCTGGATGTTTTCCCACTGCCTGCTGCAGGCACCTCCCTTGTCACCAGCTTCAACCTCGTTAAGTCTTGAATCACTGGATCTAAGCTGCCTGCAATCTGGCCATTCCAGATATGACAGAAAAAAATATTTTAATTTCATCTTTGTTTGAATTGTTATGCTAACACCCAGTAGTTACTTTTACCTCATATATTCATGTTGACTCTGCCACTTAAACACTTTAAAACTCAGTGTCCTCTTTATAAAGTGAGATCATAATGAAATCTACGCCTAGTCTTATTTTGAAGATAACTGAGAAAAAAATGCATACAAATGGACCGAGCTCATAGTTAGCAATCAATAATTTTTAGCTGCTATAGTTATCTCATTTCTTAAAACTTCGCACTTGTAAAGTGGAACTATGTCAGTTAAAGATGATCATTAAAGAGATGAGAAATTAGCGGAATAAAAATTCTTAAAAAATAATTAAGGACCCGTGTAAATTTTTTAAGTGTAAAATAATTAACAGTGAGATCATTAATAGCTTTAAAATAATGTTGAACTACAGATGCAGTCACCGCAATCATTAAAAATGAGATATTTTAATTATTTATTTTCTATAAGTATAACTATATACAAAGACTATGACTATACAGAGCCCTAAATATTTAGGGAGGAGAAAGACTCTTTGACTCAAACCAAAGTTATAGATAAGTAAAATTTAAAGCTCTACTTTTCTGAAATTCTGATTCATTAATTTTGGAGTGTTTAAAAAATTCCCGAAGTAATTCTGATAATCGGCCAAGTTTAGGAACCAAAAATTCACCAGCAATTAAGATGCCCAGGATGTTCTTAAAAACACAAACTTACATTTACCTCAAAATGGTCAAACGTAAAAACACAAACCTACATTTACCTTAAAATGGTCAAACCAGTGCCAGACTCCTGTACTTGGTTTCTAACTGCCCAAAATTTGACAGGCGTGGAAATTATTAATGTCTACTTTTATTAATGGGCAGCTATTTTGCCTGGCTAGTCAATAGCAGTGTTTACTTGTAAGTACGTAATTTACCCTAAGAACTTCAGTTTGCTCAACTGGAATCCTCAACCTAATCTGCATTCCAAAAACATATTTTAAGTATAAAATATTTTAAGTATAGATGGTTTCATTCTTGCCAAAATTACCTTGCCTTAATTTTTTTCTTGTTCCTTAGATGAATTGCACCCTCCACTCAAGGTTGATCAAAATGGTCGCTTTCCCCCACTACCGTAGTGAGATATAATTGATATATAACATTGTATAAGTTTAAGATGTACACCGTGCTGACTTAATGTAATACACTTACTATTGCAATATGATTACCACCATCATGTTAGCTAACATCACATGACACATAATTACCATTCCTTGAGAACATGTAATATTTACTCTCAGTCATTTTGATCAAAATGAGTGTTAACAGCTCTAAGCAAACACAATCTGCATAGGGAAGAAAACAAAGGACACTTGGCTGTTTTCCTGAAAGGTATGTATGTAAAAGTGAGTAAGAGAGGAAGGGGGCTAAGGGAGTAGGAGGGGATAGACAGAGATTGAGACTGCCTCTTTCAGCTCTCATGCCACAAAGACATCCTCTGAATTCCGGGTCACTCACTTTGAGTGTGATCAGGGTAGAATCAATACACGTCAGTGCCCTAGGAGGCTAACATTTTGGGACCCACTCAAAATAATGACTATTATTCAGTATTTGTTCAGCACATCTTTATAGAAGAAGCTGAATATTGCTTGGGTGAAGAGAGACATTGATCCTAGAGGACGACCCAGAGATCATTTGTCCTGTCATCTTCTCAGTTCAGCTACAGGCGCACAAAGGCATGCCCTTAAATAAAATCTCTGCTGTTATCCAGATTCTCCATCTTAGGAAGCTGATTAGCAGTTGTCCAGTTTTTGGACCATGCTTCTTGAGAGGTGTTCTGGTAAATGAGATTACTCTCTCCAACTTTTACCATTGATCGTATTCAGAGGTCTCAGTCATAACTTTTTATACCTTAACAAATAAAGCCCTGGGCAGCTGCTCGGCTGGCCCAACTCTTAATTCAGCTTCAGTAATTCCTTGCTGTTATTACTGCCCCACCCCGACCCCTTAGGCACTAGATAAAAAAATAAATAAATGCTGAAAATGTCTTTTTTAGGTATGGTTGATGGAGTCAAAAGAAAACAATTATTGTCATTATTTTGTTTAAAAGAATAAATAAAAGCACGTTACCAGACATCCTCGGCATCTTCATCACATTCTGCACCAAACTGGCAAATATCGCAGGTGGATGTCTCCTTTTGACTTGTTTCTCCTGAGCCTTCATGGACTATAGAACAGAAAAAAGGAAACAAAAGATTTCAGATTAGTGTGCATAATCCCAACAACTCTAAGACTAGTCTATATTAAAATTGCTACTTTTCCAATGGACCTGTTTGCTATTGAGGCTTCATAAGAATGCCATATTCAACTCCTCTCTTCCCTAAATTTAAAGGCAACACTAACAATAATATACCACCCATTGGTATGTTGTGAACACTTCTGCATTTTATAGCAAAATAAAACAAATAAGAGGGTTTACTGGATTTATCAAAAATTTTTGGCTTAACAAATAAACCATGTGTAAGAGTTATTTAATGAAAAGGGATTTAGATTGTCATTTGCCTAGAGGAAAAATATAATGTCTATTTTATTAAAAAAAAACTTAATATTTTCTCATTTCTAAATTATAGGTTTTATTTTCATTCAAAGGCTTTTATATATAATTTAAGAAACTTAGATGGTTATCCTTGAATTACTAGGTGTCATCTTTATTTTTTCCTCAAGATGTTAAGTAGTTATAAGAAAAAAATATTGATTGTAAATTTTGTGCAGTAGTTTCTTAAATCTTTCATAAATATTGAACAGAGCCCATTACAGTGATTTTTTCTGTGAGGGTTATAAACATATATTTCTTTTTAAAAATGTATATTGTCATTGATAATGATTAGACTTTTTTTTCTCCTCATAAATTACAGGTATAAAAATATGCAATACATAACTTAATTACAAAATTAACCTCTCAAAATTATGACACAATAGTGTAAATCAAGAAGAATTCTGAGTGCAAATAATGAATATCTGAGCAACACTTTTGAGAAGATGAATTATTGTTTACTCAATTAAAAAATATACAGCTGCAAGCAAAAAGAGCTTTGCTTATAGACGAAAAATTGCAACAACCTGAGTACTACATAGATAATCTAATTTCATGGACAGATTATACACTTAAAATCAGATGTTTAAATCAAGAGGATCTTTAAAAAAGTGCACTTCTGCAAAAGGCCATGTATTTTCGATAGAAAAAGAACGTAAACAATTAAGTATGGCATTAGCTCCTGTCTTTATGAACTCTAATAAGATAAAATTTTAACAAGGCACAACTTATTAACATGCACCCTAAATCTAACAAATCCAACCTTATTTATTTTGTTTTAATAAGATATTTTCTCATAATTTCTTCTTTGTCTATTAACAAAAGGGTTTTTAATATTTACAAAAGCAAAGGTCTTTATTCCTTGATTTTCTTAAATTTGCTATTGTGCAGATGAGTGATTTAATTTTTTAAAAAAGGACAAGAAGACATCTCTGAGAGTACTGTTTTATAGTTTTTCCAGGAAAGGTAGAGAGATTTATTTTTTTCTAAAGCATCTTTTTCTTCCTGTACTTGATGATTTGCACTTATGTTAAAAAAGTTATGAATTACACAGATTAACTTCAATTGCAAAAGTGTTCATGATATAGTTTTAAATATGGAAGCCTTAGAAAAAAATATTTCTCTTCAGAAAGAAGAAGGAATTTTAGACTCTGCTAAAATAGACACCACTTATTATCCACTATATTACTTTAATACAGGCAAAACCATTAGAGTGGACCATGGGGATAAGAAGGAAGCCGGGGCCTCACCTCAGGGGAGACTGAACAGCTGAGGTTGGTCTCTTTATTACTTTCTTATTATTAATGCAATACAGAAGCTGCTAATGGGAGAAGGACTTTTAGTGTTAGCAAGATTAGCAGCTTCCAGACTAAAACTTCCCATCACTCAGGAAATGTACTAACACAACGGGAAGGTCCTTAGTGAACAGCTATAGTCAGGGGCAGTTTCATGTGCTTTACAGTAGAGATCCTTAGTTAAGGATCTACTGGAAGTAATCCAGGGGGTGAATTATGCTAACTCATAATTATACGCAATAGTACATACACAATATATATTATAATACATATGATAATGTTAGGTAGCTAATCAGACATGAGGGACAGGAGAACAAAGGAATAGAGACCCAGCCTAGAAATCATCCAAAGAACACCCTATTGGTAGTTAGAAAATCTCTCCTGCATCCCCAGAGACAAAGGACGGGAGCGTCATAGTCTTAGGTGGTTTAATCCAGCCACAGATGCCTGTGCAGAAAGTACTACCCTAATTTGCCTACAATCTAATGCTCATAAAACTGTCATTATAATAATATGTTTATGCCTAGAAGTTCATGAATCTAATTATAATAGACTAAATTCTAGGTAAGCACATGTACAATAGGCAAAGTGTTATACAGCAGCCAAGTGTCAATCAAAATGACCTTACTTGCCCATCACCTAAGAATGCCTTTGAAACCATCCATCACGGCCCAAATATAATTCAGATTCCCACTTCCGGGTTGTTGTTGCTGTTACAGCTCTTTGCTAAAACCGTGTGCCTCCTTGGAGGGTGCTTTGTCTTTCTAAAACATATGTTTAATAAATCTTTTCTAAATCTCAATGACCTGTGATTCTACACTGTATCAATGAGGAAAAACTGAGGAAAAATGCTAATTACACTTATCAGCCCCCCCATGATGTTGGGGTGACACTGAAATTCAAATTGCCCCAACACTAACAATAATATATTATTTTAAATGTTATAATAGTAGTAGTTATTATAATAATTACATCTATAGCACATATAATAGTTATAATACATATTATATGTGTATATGTGCTATACTATATTACCTAAATGGGCTCATCATATGAGTTAGGAAGTGTTCTCACTTCCTTTTTTTTATGAAAGGGTTCGTGTATGTTGGTATTATTCTTTAATTTCTTCATACAAAGCTATTTAAATGTTCTATTATATTGATTTCTGCTCTTGTTTCTATTATTTCCTTCATGCTACATACTTAAGGTTTAATTTATTATTTTTCTAGTTTCTTAAAATCAAAGAAGTGTTTGATTTTATACCTTTCTTATTTTCTAACAAAGGTATTTAAATCCATAAATTCTTTTTAAAGGCTGCTTTAGCTGCATCCTGTACATATGGATGTTGAGCTCAAAATATATATAGTGATATCTCTTGGGATTTCTTCTCGATCCATTGATTATTTAGTGTTTTTTAACTTCCAAATATTTGAGGGTCTTTAAAAGTATATTATTTTAATTCATCTTTAATTTAACTCTATCATGGTTAAAGAACATATTCTGTTTAATTTGAAATTTATTAAAACTTGTTTTATGACCAAGAATGTGGTCTATCTTCTTTAGTAATCCATGTACATCTTAGAAGTTGTAACCTCTTGTGGGGAGTAATTTTCTATAAATGTTAATTGGCTTAAGCTGATGGTCAGTATTGTTCAAATCATCCATAATTATACTAATTTTTACATTTTTTTATCTATTGCTGAAGAAGAAGTGTTAAAATCTCTATCAGTGACAGTAAAATTGTTTCTAGGTTTTTTTTTGTTATATTATTTTCTTTTGTCTTGTATTTGGGAGATTTGATTTTGAGTGTAGAAACATTCGTAATCTATGACTTTATAAGGAAGTGACCCTTTTATCATTATAAAATGCACTCTTTTAATCTCTGGTAACACTTCACCTTGAAGTCTACTTTGTTCTGATAGTCATAGAGCCACACCAACTTTCTTTTGCTTATTGTTTTTATCCCTTTACATCCAACTTGTTTAAAACATGTTTTAAGTATGTTTCTTGGAAACAACACATAGTCAGATCTTGCTTTTTTATCCAGTCTGAATATGTCTGCATTTGATCAGGGTGCTTAGTTCATTTACTTTAATGTAATACTTTTGAGGGGTCATTTTTTTCTATTATTTTGGTGCTTTCTTTAAGGATGACAATATGCATCTTTAAATTATCCTAATCCATTACTTTATGAACAATTTAAGAACTTTCTGACAACATGTTTTTAATTACTACAGTCTACTCTTCGCATTCTTATTGTCATATATCGTACATGTACCTATTCTGTAAAGCTCCTGTTACTTTATAAAATTAGTCTTAAACAGTCATCCTACTATTCTGTGTTAATTTTAAAGGTAAAAGTCAGATATTTCAGTACTAACACAGATTTCTGCCTGTTACTGTTAATCATTGACTTCTGACGTATTTGCTCTAACTTTTTAAGACTTTCTGTAGTCTCACATTCTCCATGAAAGACATGATATATGATATTTATAGTAAATTGTATTAATTTTTCCAATTATTTCCTCACTCTTTCCAATGCAAGAATTATGTTCCTCTCCATAACTATATGACTTGAGTTCCATGATATCACTATTGGCCTTATGACTTGCTTTTGCCATTGAAATGTGAGTAAAAGTGAGAAGCTATATAAAAGCCATCATTTGCATTTCTACTTTCTTGCTCTTCTCTTTTGCATAAAAAGGACACATTCTAGAAGGAGCTGTTCCTTCAACCAGTCCCAGAATGAGAAAATATATAAAGCAGAGCCATAGTTGGCCACAGCCATAAGAGCAAAAACTACACCACAAATAATGTAAGCCTCTGAGATTTTGAGGTCATTTGTAACTATAGCTTAACCTAGTGAAAGATGACTAATAAGATATGAATTAATGTTATTAATAAATTCTAAGAAAACATATTTTGCATCATTTTCCACATCTCAGTTTTGATTGCATTATTTTTCTATACAACCCTGGATCTGCTTTTAATTTTCTCCAAATCTTTTTTTCAAACTTTTAACTATTCCTTTTCTATAGAAGCATGTATTTTGCAATATCTAAGATATATTAGTTCTATTATCGTTTCATTTTTTCCCAATAGAGCGCTACCTTTCCAGTCTATGCATGGTTCCCATTTTCTTCTCCATGTATACAACTCTAGTACATCTCTTTGACAGATATATAAGGTGTGCCATTCAAATTAAGCAGAACATAAACATTAAATACAGTATAAACATGAATGAATAGAAACCTCCACGTGTATCAAGTCTGAAATAAAATAGGCTGTCCCTGAAACTATCAGATTTAATGAACAAAAAAAGAATGAGGCTTCTAAGCTTAAGTATGACCCATAGATAATGGTTCTACACTTGAAGAAATTATTACAAAGTTAAGGAAAAGCATTTACACAAATGTTATGTAAACTTTAATGTTTTTTTCAAAAATTGAAAGGCAATTTTCTCTTTCTATTTTAAATTCAACATCAACCCAGTAGTCAATGTTTTATTTTTTTTCTTTTTCTTAAATATGTAGAATGACAAAGTAATTCTTGGCAGACTTAATTTTTCTACTTTATTTATATAGATAAAGGATTTATCACTGATAACATTTACTTATCTGTTGTAACTTTGATTATAAAATTATTATAAGCAGCAATTTTTCTTTTTGAATAACTTGCATAAATTACTATTTCATTATCGCCAAAAACTGAACTTTGAGTTCACCTTCCAATAAAGGAAACATTCCACTTAAATAATAGAAAGAAAATTTTAAATAAAAATTCTCCCTATTCTTTAATTTGAACAACTTATTGATTTTGCTATTTGTATACCAGTTTTACCTCTCAAATGCTTCTCCCTCAAGTGAGTAAGCTGAACTTAAGTGGTAGCTGCTGACAGTTCCCAGAGGCTCAGATAATTCTAAATTGTTATTTTTGAGCCATAGTCGCGTTCTCTTTTACATTTTCCAACATTTCCCTAGAAATCCCAATATGACTTTAGATACTTTAGATACTTTCCTTTTATTCATATTATAATGTGAGGATATTTGAATAATAATTACACTGTTACATCATGTTATTGAAATGCTAAAACAAGAGAAATAGCATTTTAGTCTGCTATTTACAAAAGGAACACAAATCCATGTTGTTTATGTATCTGTGCCATAATGCAATAAGATGTGTTCAGAGTTGAGAGAGGAAATTCATTATCTTTGCTTCTTTTAATTAAAAGAAGTGAAAATCCACTGTTGATTTTTAATTCTTAAGTAATTTAAATGCCAAAAACTACAGGAAGGCTAAAATTACACGTAAACATAATGGTTTAAAATTCTAGATAACACTTGAAAAATCTAAGAACCAACTTTCATGCCTCAGCAAATGAATTTTATATTAAACACTCAAAAGAAGAGATCATTACAGAAAATTTAATTTTTCATAATTAAGCTAGTTTGCTAAAGCTTGACAAAACTTCTCTAGAAATCACAGATAATTTATTGTCTGTACAACAAAATAATTTGAGATTAATATAGTGCTGCTATATTAGACACAATTCTATTGTCATTTAAGTCTGACTGATTTCACTCAGTTCTGTCTGACTTAAAACTGAAGATACTCAGTTGATCAGAAAAAAGGAGAAGAGAATGAAGATAGAAACTAGTAAACGAGAGAAGAAAGAAAGGATGAAAAGAAGGATGAGAAAATGCTTATTCAGCTTGATATTATGCATGGCAGAATTCATCAAAGCAAGTTACTATGTTGGACTTCATGAAACTCTAGCATATCAACATATGATAATTATAAGCAAAAATACTTTTATTATTCTAAATACTATTAATTTAAATCATTGTATGTAAATTTAATGTAATTAGATTTAAATCATTTAATTTTTTTATTATTAAATGCCCAATAGATAAAAAAATTATTTTTATTGGTAAATTATGAACATTGGCTTGGGCTACCTGAGCTACTGTAAAGCATAGTCGGGATCAAATCCCAGTGAGAGGAGATTGAGAAGAGATTGAGTTAGTAAGTGGAAAGGATAAATGTAGGTGACACTTTTGCACAGATTTCCTAATGAGAAGAACAGAGAATGAGACAGTAGATGGATAAGAATGTTAGGTCAAGAAAAAAATTTTTATGAAAAGATGGATTTGAGGCATCATTGTCTGCTGAGAGAAATGATGGAGCAGAGAGGGACACATTTATGCAGGAGAGAAGGGATATCACAGAAGCAACGTCCTTGAGAAGCAATGGTTTTTACAAATAGGCGTAATGGTCAGTCTTAGAGGTAGGAACATGTCTTCTACTCCAGGAAAGATGACAGAGTATGTGGGTACGGATGGAGGAAGGAGGTGACACTGGAAAGGGGAGGATGAAATGGATCTCTGGTTATATATATTGCCTCTATTGTATTTGTATTTAAGAAGGACATCGTCATTTGAGAAAATATGATAAAAAAGAGAGATGTGAAATATTGTAGTAGCGTGAATATGAATGAAGAAGGAGCAAAGTCTTTCTAAGCCTTTCCTGTGCTAATGTATTGCTTTCCATCTTTATGCTTAATTCTTATAATTAGCAAATCTCTAATAAATAAAGATATATCTTTATTAACCTGCACTTCTGTATGTCTTTAGTATATGGCTTTTGGTGTTGATAGAGACATTTTGTGGCGTATAGTTATAGCAATAGTATTTCTGAATTGCCTGTAATATTTTCCAGCCTAGTGTTACTGCTGAAGAGCCAGTCCTTAGTTTTTGAAATTACGATAACCAAAATAATAAGAATGTCAGTTCTAGAATTCAGTATTTGTGATTGGTTTCAGCCTTGTGCTAGATCTAACCACACTCCTTCCTCCACCCCTACTTGTTCTACATTGAGACCTTATCTCCACAATTTCCAGTGTGCCTATTGTCTCTAGTTGGTGGAGTTTGGTTACTCTTTTGATTCGCTTTTCCAGTATACAGATGTCTCTCAAACTCTAGTTTCAAATTTGTAACATATTGCCAAACCCTAGCACTCCTAAAGGCATCTCTTGTGCTCCATCTTGGAATCTGTACCCAGTAGCAGCCAAGTAAGGCAGGCCCCAGTATCCTCAGTTTTACTCCTTCCCAGAAAAATTGCTGAATAATTTCAAATCGACATAAACAAAAGAAGATGAAAAAATGTATTCTCAAAAGTATAAATATAACAGCGTCAGAATTGTCCAGTTTGAAGTGTGAAAGAAGACATGAACCTCTTCCACAAAATGGAAAAAAAACCCCACAAAACAAAACCCACAAAATGGTATAAAAAAGCTGAAATGTTGGCATCGGTTAGAAATTGACTTCAAGCTAATCAATATGTCTACTTACAAAACCATTAGCTCATTTTAAAACTGTAAAATGGAAAGAATGAATAATTATGAAAAAGACATCTAGATTTAAAAAAATGCATGGATTTTTAGGGAAAATATTAGCACCATTAGATCACCAAGGACATCCAGAGATAAATGGAAAGAGATAAATTTTTAAAAATAAAGAGTGTTTTATTTGGAATTTCATGAGACCAATTTTCTAAATTCAAACACTTCCATGTATAGTTTTATCAAGATTCATAGATCTTTTATTTTTAAATACCTTACACCTAAAATGTAGGATAATTTCAACTGAATTAATTCTCTTGTTGCAAATGTGGAAAAAATATTTCAGGTTTTGGGAAAAGTTGCTATTAGCCTAAACTATCAAGATTTAGGTCTAACAGGAACTATAGCTTATTCTGTTTAATGTTTTAAAAACTGTAATATTGAAGGACATACATGCTAAAGTAATCAGGCATAAAAGTATGATTTAACTTTGTGAATAAACAAAAACATTGGTAAATATAACAAACCCAGGAAAGAAACATTTTTAAATGTTAAAAATTTGTATTATTATAACATAGTGGGTTATATTGATGAAATTAATAACAAAATAAAAATGAACTTTTATCTTTGCAGAGCTTTGATACTGTTCATTTAATTTAGTCAGTGACTATTTCTAATGACTATGAAACATTGGTCAATAACCAAACTTGAACAATACTTTAAAAATACAAATATTGATTATGATATAGCCCTGTTTAGTTCAAAGCTTCCCCATTACCATCAAGATAAAAATTCACAGTCCTTTATCACTATATTCAGCTTTTTATGATTTGCCTCCAACCTATCATTCCTTCATCCCTCGCATGCTCCTTATGCTATAGTTGTATCCATCACTTTGCTGGGATTTACAGATGTTTCTACTGTATATAGTGAAACGTCTCCTCCCTACCTCTATGGCTGATTCTGACTCAAACTTGAAGATTTAGCTGCAGCATAGCATCATTCAGGAAAGAAGTCCTCACCTTCCTTCCTTTTCCTTCATCCTCTGGCTATGTTGGATTCTTGGTTGTATTCCTGCGCATTCTTAGATCTTATCTCATTGTAGAAGTTGGATTACTTTCCAGATTTCCTGCATTAAAATGTCCAGGCAAAGGGAAAGATTGCATTTCCTGAACACCCTGTGGTTGAACAGGCCATGCAACTAGTTCTGGCTAATGAGTTGTTGAGTGGGAGTGACACGGGTCACTTTAGGCTAGAGGATTAATCGCTGGTTGGAAACCTCCCTATTATTAAAGGGTGCTTGGAAGGGGCGGGAAAGGAGGCCAAATTAGGAGGCTAGAAAAAAGGAAGAGTAAACATTTGTCAGATGTGGCGTGTGATCTGGAGAGAGAACTGACTAGATGTACTGATAGTTTGCTGCAGGTATAAAGTCAATGTTCAAGAAAGCTGCTCCATCTGTCTAGGTCACTGAGAGACTGCAATGGGCAGAGCCAGCCAACCTGCAGTGAGAATGAGAAATAAACTTTGATTCTTTTAAGCAACTAGGTTTGGGGGGATGTTTGTTATTACTGCATAATCTTGCATAACCTGAATATGTCAGGGATAAGCCTTAGAGGCATAGATGCAATTGGTTCCACTATGTTGATTTCACTAGCAACTCCCAAGTACCCAACTACTGATGGTTACTATGGAAAGAATATATGGAAGTAAGTCAAATGCTGATTCACTGAGAAAAATGGCAGCCATCTGGAATTCAGCAGCTTATACCTAAAGTATGGAGAAAGGGTGGTGTAACTAAATAGCATGAATTTTGAATAAGAAGCAGTTTATTGCATGATAATGGCAGATTGCATTCATTGTAGTTTTAAAATGACAGTTCTAAGAAAGAAATGTATGGCCTTACATGGGATGTAGAGTAGAAGTAGATTAGGTGTAGAAGGGTGTTATGCTGTCACTGGGGAGAAGACAGGGGGATATTGTTGGCACATTTGGGACAATTTAACCTTACTCATTCACTAAAGCTAATATTGATAATAACTATTATAAAAGTGCAAGAATATGCTAAATTCTTACATCCTTAAATAGAACCAATTTATTTTCTTAGAGCATACAGAAAAGACTTCCTAATAATTATTGGCATTTAAAAAATTATGTTCACATGCATGATTTTAAAGCCTTAAAGCCCTTTGACATAAAGGTAGATTGTGGCTGATCTGGGGTATCTCCAAGAGGAAAAGAATTTTTTTCCTTTCTCAAAACACATTCTGTTCCCTGACCGAATTCACACCCACACAACATTCTATGCCATTGCTTTCATTTTTCCCCAATGCTGTTTAAATTTCTTCATGCATATTCGTATTTTTAGATCAGATAAAATGAATAGAAGGTTCTTTCCCTAAAAAATGTGTAGTGTGACTCAAAAAAAAATGTTAATGAAATGAAATACTGAAAGCCTTGTTCAATATTGATATGTAGCAACTAATTTTGTCTCTATACTCAATTGCTATTTCTTTGTGTATCTGAAGCACCATTCGTATGGAATTACATAGCTATACAAGCACTGGGACTGACAGAATTTTTAAATGGAAGAGATGCCAGTGAAGAAAGAGATTTAAATGTACTAAGTACCATCTCTTTCAGAATATGCCTAAATATGAGGTAGTACATAGGGACCAATCATATCTTTACTGCAGTCTATTCATATATAAGTAAAACTACCTCCATGTAGGTATACTTTCCACCAACACAAATACAGGTATCAAAATGAAGAGGCCTCTTCCTGTGTGGTTAAATTCCATGTTAAATACCCAATACTTGGGCTGTCTTTCATGACAACAGTTTTATTTCTCCTCTGCTCCCACATTGCCTCACAAGCAGGTCACAGAGAAAAGTTGTTAACCACATTCATCTTTGCCTAAAAAGAGATTAAAAACAAAACCTTAGCTTTACTCTTAAGAGGATCAAATGCCTGAGACAGTGATCTGTTTGTGTTCAGAAGGGCTAGTGCAAAGGAATAGAAAAAAAATATTCAGGTGAAGAATTTCTAAATGGAGAAGATGTGTTTTAAAGACAGCTTCTATTATGACCAGCCACACGTGGCAGAGTTGCAGGGCAAAGTGAGTATGTGTACTATAAACAAAATGAAGTCCCCTTATTAAAAGCTGCTGCATATTGAGAGATATCTGTAGATGACGTTTATAAGCCAAGACTATTACTTTCATAGTATATGTTTTTAAAAACAGGTTTCACATCAGTTTTAATGCAACTGGGAAGAATTTCAAATTTTTTTAAGACAAATTACTTGGATTTAACTCCTAATAATAAGCACATGTGATCAGCAGATACATGAGATTAGAAATAAAATTCAGTCCAAGAATTTCAGTAAAATTAAGAAGCCAGTTGCATTTTTGGTGCATAGAAATATACATTTTAAAAAATCTACAAGTTTATGTAGTGCATTTGTTAAATGATACAATATCCATATCTATAATTACTCCTGAGATCAAATTAAGAACATTCCTCATTTGTTGGTTTGTCTCCAGGGAAAATACAGGAAAACAAATGCTAATGAAAAGATTAATGGACTTCTCAATGTATAATACATTAACCTTTGTTAATGTATTTTGAGAAACAAAATAAAAATAAAATAAAAATAAAGTGTTGTCTAACATATTCTTGGTAAAATTGTGTGGTTTTAAGGTGCTTGTCAGTGTGAATTTGATTTAAGTCTGTGAATCTTTTCTGAATATTCCTATAGCTCTCTAGATAGAAACATCATATGTAAAAATGTTCTTTATTCCAAACAGATAAAACTCCCAGTGGTAAAAGAAGATTTAAGTACCTCTGAAGGTTTCTTATCATCCGGCAACATAACTCTCTGCTGGTTCAGTGCCTGAAAGGGTCGTCTGAGATCACACATCAGATAAATCAAATAGTTGGCTCACGAAGAGTGGGAGCCCATAGTAATCTCATGTCTTTGCTTTCAGACACCAAATCTTTCTTCTAATAAGCCAGTAGAGAAGTTAATATGTTACTTGGTGTGGCATATCCAAATCTGAAGTATCAACCTGCCTTAAGTTTCTGCTACTAGTTCTGAGAAGATCTGACTTGCCTAAGCAAAGACTATATTTAGTT
Source organism: Pteropus medius (assembly GCF_902729225.1). Classification (NCBI taxonomy): domain Eukaryota; kingdom Metazoa; phylum Chordata; class Mammalia; order Chiroptera; family Pteropodidae; genus Pteropus; species Pteropus medius. The sequence continues at coordinate 3,327,173 of NW_024351729.1, forward strand.
TTAACATTTTAAAACCGCAAATTCCAAAGCCCTGATACAGTGAGGAAAAGGTGGTGGTGAGAAGGCTGGAAATGTACCAAGTTTTGTCTCTAAATTTCTTTGAGGAATTTTATTGCAAGATAGAAAGATCCACTTGCGGGTGATCTTTATTCTATAAATATTTATTGAATGATAATAAAACTAAATTTGTTTTATATATCTTTCTGCTTAATATAAGACTAAAAGCAGTATTTTAAATTTCTACTATAATAAGCAAGTCTTTCAAACATTAGCAATCAAATGCTCTCAAACTGTGTTGTCCAATAGGGTAGCCACTTGTAGCGATTTAAAAGTACATTAATTAACACTAAATAGAATTAAAAATCCAGTTTCTCAGTTTTACTAGCTACACTTCAAGAAATTAATAACAACATGTAGCTAGTGATCACTGTATTGGACAGGGCAGATATAGGACATTTTTATCAACACAGAAAGTTCTCTTGGACAGCACTGCTCTAGAAAGGTTTAACTAGAATGCAGCATAGAATAATATTCATGAATCAGTCTTCCCAATTCGGTACTTTTGTTTCAGAGTCTTTCAACCTATAGAAAATAAGAGATGGTGTGACTGACATTTTCATCTTTCCATGAGGTGGCGGGAATATCTTACCATGATACACACATGTGTGGTGTGACTATGTGTAACATTTTTGTATATAACATACCTTAATTAATAAATAAACATAACATATTCTTAATTAATAAGCCTTGTATTCCTGCTCTATCTCAAATGATCAAAACATAGCTATCTTCTAATTCAGTCTCTAAACATCCTGATAACGAGCATCAGTATTACTGTAGCTTGAAACTCAACAGATTACATGCACAGAACTAGGCACAATAGAGTGAATGTGGTTTTAATGAATATTTTTTCCAAAGTTGTGGCTACCACATTTGCAATTTTATTTATGGTTTGGATTAGCATGCCTGTCTCATACACTGAGATAATTATTGTGCCTGGAGTACAGCACCAATATATACATACTGCTTCAGTGTATATTCTTGCAAAACTGTTTCCTTTCCCTTTTCATGGGGCCTAATTCTTCCATGTATACACTTAGTTATGTGAGTTTACACTAAGTCAATATGGGAGTCTTGAGCAGTATATTATTTGTAATAAGACAGACCTGATTTTTGGTGGCTAAAAGTTTCCTACAGAAGAATTATCTTCCTAACTGACATCAGCAAGCCTCTCATTACCAGCAGTTTGAGAAGGAAGATTAAAGCTAACAAAGGCATATAGAGATTTAATTCTGTGTTCACTTCTAGAAGCTGTGATAAGCTGGGGATGTGCCATTACCTTGATATTTTGGAGATAAATGGGTATTCGAATAAATAGAACCCTTTAGTCTCTGCAGCTGTCACTAACATTATTTCACCCTAATTGCAAAAACATTTATTTTAAACATTAGAATACACACTGAAGAAGCTAATCTCAGCTGGTGAAAAGATTTTCAATTGCTAACTTTTCCAGATTAATTCAAATATTGTGGGAGATACTAAGGACATCATTTTATTCTTTATACCTTTGACTTTGTATTTTGTACATGAGGAAGAAAGGAAAGATGGAAAGAACTACCTCTGTGGTTTCCCTGTGGGTAAGAACTGTTTTATTTTGCTGCGTGCCCTAGTATCCCCATATTAATTGGCACACAGTAAAGCACTTACAAAATATTTACTGAATAAATGAAGGAATAGATTTCGTCTGAGACAAGAAAAAGGGTCATTTTAAAACTAATATTTATAGGCATATATTTATAGTTAGAATGTTTCTGTATTCAAATATATACATCATTTTGGTATATTTGAGGAACTAATATATATCACTTTCCCTCCCATCACCCCTTCCATCATCTCTCCTCAATTCTTCCATCCTCTCCTATTATTAACAGAGATTTTAGATTATTTAAGCATATTTCTGATATTTGGGAATTTATACTATAAAAATATTTCTTTAAATGTTTATTTATCTAAAACATTGTGACATTAAGGACTCAAGATGAAACTAGATATTACATTTTTAATTGAATGATATGGGCCATTTTCTCTAGTATATCCATTCATTCTACCAACATTTACTGAATACCTACTATCTGGTACTAATGGCGATAAAGTAGTGAGCTAAAGTCCCTGCCATCATGGAGATTAGAATATTGTGAGAAAATATTTTAAAATATTTTTGAGTAATTTAAGGCTGCATGCTCTCTTTTTTAAAAATCAGCAAGTTCATTTACTCATTTAGTCAAATTGAGTCCCCCTACTCCACTACCACCACCTTATTAGGAAGTAATAAGGGAGAGTGAAATTGAAGGAACCAATTTTGCATAACTGGATATTGATATTGTGGAACATTGTCTGTGCAGCTGGGGATGTTCCACCACAGATGGTGAAGTGGTATGTGGATGAGCAGGCAGCAGCCAGTGAGCCAAAATGTCTGCATAGGAAGTACCTAGGTGTGAAATTAGAGTGAGAGAATCAAACTCAAGGCTTAGTCTTCTGACCATACGCCACCTCTTACAATTCTCCAAATAGGGCAATCCAAGCTTCAGTTTGACCCTTTCTTTACTCTTTGCATTTCATTTTCTTTCTCAGAAAAATCTGGCTTCAGAAAATGATATCTAAATGATAATGTGTCATTATGCTGATGAGTAGGGTTATGATGCTTGAGACAGACAGACAGAAGCAAGAAAGGCAGATAGATGGCAGATCAAAGGCATTTACTGACCAGAAGGTAGAAAATAGCAGTTGGGAGTTTTAGCAAATGCACTTAAGAATCTAGAGTAGCTTCTCAGACGTTTATTAGAAGCTAATTCAAACCCTTAGGGTTATGGAAGATTTTATGAAAAGCACCTCTTAACTGACCAACTGTCAATTAGCAAAGGAGAAAATGCCTCAAGTACTCCATTATGATGATGATCAAATAAACGGGCTTTGATTACTATAATAATGCTAGTATAATTTTTAAAAATCTCTGGTTTTATATATGAAAAGAATTCATAACTGGTGATCATCTGTAAAATCTACTGTGGAAAACTACAAGTATAATTGCTCAATGATGCCAATTTTCTTTCTTCCTCAAATTTTTCAGGTGATCTAATATAATGAGAAATAATAATCATTAAGGTTTGATCATGCTAATCTAATTTTCTGGATGGCTTATTAACCTTCCAAAGATATCTTTCTTCTACTTTTTGATCATTAGATCAGGCAATAACTAGGGCAAGAATGAGGAATGTCAATTATGTAAGGATGTATGAGAGGATGCAGGAAGGTATGAATATTTAGGCTTATGTTTTTAAGCTTAGCTACATTCATGTATACACATACATGCAAGCACAACTTTATGATTTCTTATAAGAAAAAGATTTAAAAAACATTTAAGTATTTTTTCTAAGATGAACCTGGTCCCAAGATCATGAACTCCAGAAAATAAACAGCAGCACAAGTAGAGAGTCTGTATTAAACAGCCACACCCAAAGTTCTCTCACCTCAATTTGTACTGGACTAAAGTCCTTTAGGAAAATCAATACTTTTCAAGTATGACAAAATGTAAATAATTTTAAGAAGAGGAAAAATTATTATTCCAAAGGCTTGTTCATTTTATAAAGACGATGTCATTATTGAAAAATGATGGGTGCTTGGATCATAGGGATCTGAGTTTAATACCAGGTAAAGTCTACATGAGTCATATACCTTTGCAATCACTGACACTCTCTGAGGCTCTGTCTCATCATCTACAAAAGAAGGATAACAATAACTATTGCAAAGATATTCCAAGATTAGATGCAACATATGGAAAGATTCTGACATGTATTAGGACTTTCAATAAATGATAGAAATTATTATTCTTTACCTTTATGGATTGGGAGATATTTCTTCACTGAATTCATTTACTAAATTTGGACAAAAAATATTTATATTTGAACCTAGTCTTTTGTATTCTCTTTCATCCAAATTAATTCTAGTTTATTGAATTTGGATAACAATGAAGAGTAAGAATTTTTACCTTGGGTGTTAGAAATATACCACAGAGGTGCTTTTGATGTGAATTGGGAAAATTCCCATTTTAACACTGCTGATTCTCTATATTTATAGTACATATTATTTGTGACTTCAGGCATAAGACCTTCATTAGATCTCTCCCAATGTTTTAGCTGAATCTCACTTCTTACAAACTGAAAACTATATTCTATTTAGTGTCAGCTTAAAAATAAAAAATAAATCACAAAATTGACAACAAAGTGGACCTTTTAACCAACTATATAAATTTGTGCCTGGAAAAAAAAAAAGGAAAAAAATATCCATATTGCTCAAATTCAGAGTAGGTATGCCACTACCTGCTGTGACACTATCCCCTTCTTGATAGGTTTTGCAAAATTCATCCAGTAATTAAATCCGTAATTATTTGTATTCTACTTCTACTAACAGGAGATATATGTGCGTGTGTGAGTGTATGTACATATATATTTATATGTATATACTGTGTCAACTGCTAGCAGTCCCTAAATTCATTCTCCTTTTATTACACAATATGGCAGTTATGGAGGTACCCATCTCAGATCTTATTTGAAGAAAGAACTTGCCATTTAGCTGCAAGATATGCAGTTAGCTGGAAGCTTCCAGCTGTTAGTGCCTTCAGGATTCACCTCAGCTTGCAAGCCCCAGACACTTTCTTCTTGTGCTGCCACAGCAAAAGACCGAGCATGGCGGGGTACCAGGGTCTGGCAATTCCTGGACCATGGAAGACTCCCTTAATGACTGATATTTGCTTCAGAGATGCACACAGTGTTTATCTAATTTTTGCCAGATTTGCATCTTGGTCTGAGATTTGCTCTGCCCGATTCTGCTTCTTGTCCCCTCTCTTTTCAGAGGTATTGGATCTGTACCATAGCCGAGGACTTTCCCAGCTTAATTCTGCTTTCTCTCTATTTTCTGTTCCACTCTCCCAGCAACCCTTGTGTACTCTAAATTTGTCTCAGTGTCTTCTTCCCAGAGGACCAAACTGACACATAGAGTAAAAGAGTTCTAGTAGACCATGCGAAAATTTACAGAGACTTCATTTGCCAGCCAGTCTCGTGCCTTGATATGGCCATATGGCTAAGTTCTTGGCAATGGAATATGACAGAAAATGATGTGCATAACCACTGCTTCATTTCCTTAAGGGAAATTTCTCTCCTTCTACTTCCACTGTTGGCACATTCATGTGGCCTAGATTGAGCTTCTAATATGCAGGGAATTCCTTTAAAGAGGAGTCAGCAAACTACAGTTCATAGGCAAAAGCTGACCTGTGGCCTACTTGGTATGATCTGTAAGCTAGGAAAGGTTTTTACATTTGTACAGCATTTATTAAAAGAATAAAAAGAGGCACAGTATGTGACAGAAACCATATAAATCTCACCAAGTTTAACATATTTACTATAAATGTATGGGAAAAGTTTACTGACCCCTGCTTTAGAGAATTACGGATCAATGAATTAAAAAAACCCAGGTCTCTGTTCATCTGTCCTGCATGCCTGGACTGTAATATGAGAGCTAAATAAAATTCATCTTTGGAACCACTGTATAATTGTATCTTGCTGTTATGCCAACAGACCGTAGGTGATATACATATGAATAAATAAAAAATAAAAATGATTTTTCCTTCCTCCCTAAATTTAATATAACTCAGTCATTTCTTCATTTAAGCTTTGAGCAGTTTTCTAAAAATAAATTATTCATTTGTTCATTAGCTTTTAAAGACCTAAAGCATTTCTATTGCTTGGTATTTGTACATCATGTTGCATAAATACTGCCTAGGAAGATAAAAAAATATGTAAACTTGAGATACCATGATAAGTATAAAGTCTACTTTATTAATTTCCCTTAACCCAAGACATCTAAACATTAATTTTAGAACTGTCTTCTACCTTACAAAAAAGCATGATGATGGTAGTGTTGAAGATGGGGGAACAAAGATAATTTTACAAATAGCCGAACAATTATTGCATATGCTAGAGAGTAATTTATTATAAACATAGAGTGTATTAATTCAAATCAATTAGACCATATTATGACAAAATCATTCACCATCATATAGGTTTTCTATAGTCAGTCCTTAAGGAACTCATACAGCATGTATTTCTTGGACACTTTCGTGAGCTTTGTATTGAGGTAGAGAAAGTATGTCATTTGGTATTTTCAGATACATATCAACTGCATAGATTTTATACATATTAATTTAAATGGACAGTTTTGCTGCTCTATGATTTTCTTTTTGATGGCAATAAAGGCTCAAATTAATCTTTTCGCGGAAGCCAAAACACGAGCTCATTTAGGCTACTGTTGTATACATCCAAAAGTTTACTTGCTTGCCAAATTCTTACCTCATTACACATTATGCTTTACAAAATATTTAATCAAATAGGTGTGATATTTAAAAGCAAATCCTAAAACAATAAATACCTTTTGTAATGTTACCTGTACTACCTGAATAAAGAAAGTATTTTGTAAAATTAGCATTCATTGAAATGATATTTAGAAAGAAGGCATAGGGATGTAGTAAGAAGGAAATTTTTTTGTTATGACAGTGAAGAATAAAAAAAGAACTTCTTGCGATATGTATTTTCAGATACAATCCTAGGGCCTATCCAAAACATATTTAAATAACTGGAAAAGTAAAGTGATACTCTTTGTTTTTCTAGTGGCATCTTGGTGCATAAGCTTATTGGTTTACCACAAATCCGCAGAAAATGCAGTATGCTTCATAATTTAGTCTTGAAGCTTTCTCTGAAAAATTTCTTTGCAAAGAAACTTGTCTACTTTAATACTAAGCCTGGGAATGAAGGGCATGAAAATATATTTCCCTCTTAAGTAGTCTGAGGTTTTGTTTAATTAGCAAATTTCATTATAAAGAGGCACAAGATGGAAATCATTTCTTTCTAGTCATATTAATTCTAATTTAAGAAAGATAAAATAATCAGCCTGGTTATATGCCAATTTTTTAAGTACATATACCTGAAATTTAATTTCTATGGAATTAACTGTGATAAATATCAGGCTTTTTTTCCCAAAGATTCAGGGAATTATAACTATTACAAAAAAAAAAATGCCAAGAAGGAGGGAGATGATACAAAATTGATGGCAGTGGCAGAAAAGTCCCAGTGCTTTTAAATTAATTGTTATTTTGTTGCCTACTATGGGCACATTACATAGAGAAAATATAATAAAAGAAGTATTACAGTCTTCTACGTAAACTTTAAAGTCATATTTTTTAATGCATAAAAACTAATGATGATGTATTAATATGTATCATAACTTATTAACCTATTTTACTTGAAGTTGCTTTTTATGGTGGCAAGGCATTGTAGTTAATTCTGTGAACACACTCATAAATACATCATGTTTTTTTTCCTGAGTTGAAAACATGTACTTAGGAGTGAAGATTTTTTAATTAAAGAATTTGAAAATCTTTTATCTTTACTTCTTACTGCTGTGTCCTTATCCATAGCAGACACTTTTACTCAAGTCTAGCGTCCTTTCGTACTAAGATTCCATGTGGTTTAGAATTCTTAGAGTAGTCCTCCAAACAGCCACTATAGTTAAACAGAAAGTAAGAGTTAACATGTTGAATATAACCTATTGGTTATCTTCCTCCTGTTGTTTTCTAAAACAATCATCCAAATTTCAATGCTACTAAAAACAAATGACTTTAGTAGCATCACTGAAACTCTGCTAACATTTTATCACTTTTTATCATTTAACTTTATTATCACTTTTATTATAAAGTTATTGCATTTGTGTTCCTTGTGCCATGTGTTGAAGATAAACTTGCTCCTATATATATGTTTGCTGATGACCTTTACTCTGGAATGAGTTTTTAGTAAAACTGTTTTTTCTACTTACTGGGAGTCTATAGACAAATGACCTTCCTTGGTAGTGAGATTTAGATCATCTTTACCCTATCTGGTATTTATTTTGGTGCATTTCCCCAAATTGTTATCCTTAAAAACTATTTTTTTAAATCATTTTGAGAAATATGGTTTATTTTTAACTGTAAAATGTTTTCAATTAAATAAAAATAGAAGACTGTAAAAGATGTCAAAAAGCTAAATAGAACATTGTTATTTTATCAGTTATGTTTCCTGCATTTTGGAACCTGTCTATGCTAGCAAGATTTTTAGACAGTTTTAGGATAAAAGTTGTTTTGAATTCAAAAGCAGTAGGGAAAAAACCTCTATATAGCTGTTACCTCATGTAACTAGACAGCTCATCAGCTGTCGAAATGTATATTGCAGTTCTCCTCTACACAATCAATACCACTACGCTCCTTGCCCCCCCATAAAAATATCCAGCATATTTATTGTTTCTTTTATGTCCTAACTGTATCTTCAACTTTCAGACTTTGTTCACTCTTTATTTACATCTGAAATGTCCATCTTAATTTCTAAACTCTAAGGTCTATTTTGACTCAGGGTTCAACTCAAGCAATAAGAGAATTAGGTGATGTTGTAGGTAAAGAGAAGGCTGAGAAACAGAACTAAATTTTATTCAGGGCCTTTTCTAAGCCAGGCTTTGGTGCCAGGAGTATCAAAAATGCTCTTAATGTTACCACCACTAGAACTATTATATCACTGAATTGTGCCTACCTAGAGACAAACCTTGGAGTAGGTAGTTCTATAGACTGCTTAATTTAGTACTCAAAATAACTCTGTGAGGCAGGTATTATCCGGCTTATACATGCAGAAACAGAGAATTTCAATGTCTTGTTTAAAGGCACAAAGCAAACAGTGGTAGAAATGAGATTTGTAAACAGATCCCTTGGGATCCTAAAGTCGGGCTCTTCTTACTGTCCCTCCTTGTCTCTTGTGCATCTGCTCTGATCTGGAAGGTTCATTTTGTGCTCTACCACTATTTATTTCTCATAAACACCTGTATGATTTACTGTGTGATGTTACTTTCCCTTCCTTGCATCATAGATATATGCTCGTTTCATTAAATGTATTCTCTGTTCCACAACCAGATTACAACTTCCTTGAGAGAGGAGATGATATTTGTTATTCAAATAGTGGCAATTTTGATGCTTCGCCATAGTGGGCACTTAATAAATAATTTTTCCTGAAGATAATTGTTAACCTAAGCATCTCTGTGAAAGAAAAGTGAATGCTCTTTATACTAAAAAAAAGAAGAAGAATGGATCTAAATGGTAAGCACTCTTTTATTGAAAGAGAAGAAAAAGACAAAGTCACATTTTACATTTCTCCACTTTTATTTTCATCTTTTTACCTCTTGACTGTAATCTTAAACACACTCAGATGTTGAGTTTTTATTCCTTGTGATACTATTTTGTGCTGGGAGCTATATATGCGATTATTCTACTATTTTAATTCAATTCTCTATTTAAACAGAAAATGAGATCTTAACAGAAAAAAGGAATTGATACTATGTATTTATAATGATAGAAAGAAATGTGTGAGTGGATGTCTAACATAGCTTGATTTTTTAAAATTTAGTTTTACATTAACTTTTAATCCAGAGGGGATTCATTAGGGTTCTGCCACTGAATTATAGGCACTTTTTAGTTTCCTTGCTAAAAAATGCAATTGTAGCTATTCTTAACCTTAATGCTGCTTGGTTTTTCTTTAACTATTTTAAACCGAAAACTGGAATAAAAGCTCTTTTAAGATGAACCAGCCTCCAATACAAGTAAAGGTTTAACTTCTTTTATTGTCTCCTTCTCAGAAATGAAATCTGTATTCAGGATGTAACGCTTCTTCTGAAGTGCTTGGAGAATCAGAGAAAATGGCCCATTTTCATTTTAATGAATCATGCTGGAGAATAAATTTACATGATGTTAATACTGAGACCTGGAAGATGGTATGGTATAATGCTCATAATAAAGGATTTAGGAACCATGACAGTTCTGGGGTATGAATTCTGGTAAGCCACTCAAGTGTGACTTTGGATAAGTTACTTGAGCTCACAGTTCCTCAGTAAATTGAGATGGAGTGCTCAGGGAGATGCAGCACATTGCTGAAAACCAACTCTGTGAGGCCAAAATGAGATAAACAAGGCATCTGAACTATACTTTCCTTATGTACTCCAGGATTTTCTGCACATAAAACAGCACCATGTAGTCAGGCATCACTCATTGTGGGTTCTTTAAATGAAACAGACAGCAACTGAAAGGCTTTGTTCAGAGAAATGTAGGGATGTAATCCTATCTCAGGCAATCATATGAAGAGGTAAACTGGGAGTATGCAGACCTCAAAATGGTATGTTTAGCTTCATCTCTTCCTGAGTGCAGAATCTTAAAGAGGAATTAAGATTAAGGAGGAATCTGAAGGAAAAATCTATATCTATGGAGACAGAGAGAAGGTGACTCGTAGAAGCAGAAAGAAAAACACCAAGAGGTAATTTCAGGATTCAGTAAACAAAGATGGATTAGAAAATCTAGTGTGCGAATGTACAAGTCTGATCACAAAATTCTTAAGAGATTACTTTTATTATTACCTCACACATTCATTCATCATGCAGTGAGCAGTACAGAGAGCTCTGCATTTCAAAGCATGTATTCATATGGAGAGAACCCACGTCACAAATGGGACTCAGCATCACTTTAAAATGGCTGTTGTGATCTAGAATAGATGATTCATCTTTTTGTGTGTCAGTTACCTCATCAGAAAATGGATCCTATCAAATTCCACTGGCCACTGTAAAGATCAAAGGTGTTAATATATGACAAACAAAATCTGTTATTTCGGTTAAACCCACGTCTTTTGCCAATTTAAATCATCAATAATATTAGAAAATAAAAGAAATTATTTAACAAGTAATTGGTTATAGAATTCATTTATAACTCACCTCAACTAAGAACTTTGAGCTTTTGGTACATTCATTTGTTGGTTTGTTTTTGCCTTCATAATTCTTATAAAATGTCAGTGGGCCACCATGAAAGCTGTGTAAAAGTATAAATAAAGCTTTTTTTCTTTTAAAAATTATACATGAGTAAAAGTGACTCCAATTATCTTGTAATTTATCCTGGTTTCTTTTAGAGAAAAATAGCCTCCTGACAAAGTTTTATCTCTAGTCAAAGATTGTGTAGACTTATTTCAAATCACTGATTATGGAAATTGCTTACAATCTGGTTACCTATGAAATATCCCTATTGCAATTCTTATCTTTTTTGTGGTACATGCTCTGTAGTATATATCACCTTGGTAATACTCCAAAAAAAGAAAAGGGCTGTTAGCTGAGAGATGAGATGGTATTCATCAGTTATAAGTTTGGGTTATAAAAAATGTTCATAGTAATGATCAAACTTTATGACCTGTCTCCATATGGTAGGTGCCAGGCTAATAGTAAATTAGATAAATGTTCGACTATGAAATAAGCAACCTTAAGTTCACATGTCTTTTATTCCTTGTGGAATATACCTCCCATTGTGTTTGGCCTATATGCAACTTGTAAAGATACTTGTCTTGAAATATTTTTATTTTGTAAGTATATAGTGCAGCAATATATTACCTAGCTGTTATTCATGGCAGAAAATATATTAGAAGTGAATTTTCTCATTTAATATGACATGTGTATAATAAAAACTAAGCATCATTTGCTAGATTGGACTTGGGAAGAAAAGAATTGAAATATACATCTTCTTGACATTAAAAAAATTCTACACTATACATAAAACTAAATTTCCAATCTGAGAGCTCAGATATTTATGTTCTCCTCTGGGTAGAAAAGGGGTGGGGGTGGGGGAGGGGAATCCAGCTAATTAATCAATGAGGAGGACTTTGCTGGTTCATTGGGAGAAATTACACTGTAATTCATTTATTTATTACCTGACTCTGCAAAATCTTTAATCTCCAGCTATAATGACTCTAAGAAAGTATATGCAACACCCTAAGAGAAAAGAGCCTAATTCCATGCAATAAGTGTCAGGGTTGTGGAAGTTGTTAGGTAAAGAGAAGACAATATCGAGAGAAATCAAAGGGATAAACATTGGTTTCCAAGTGTGCGGATTCTACTTTCACAGTGTCCTGAGTCCCGGCACCAGCAGAGTGAAAAGTCACCTTTGGGGCAATATTACAGCTGCAGAATTTACCTCAGGGGCTAGAGTTTAGAGACAGTCCATCAAGTCTTTGTTTGTTCAATAAACCTAAGGCAGAATGCCAAATTGGTTAAATGTGCCATGCTTATGTTCACTCAAGCATGTTACCACAGTGAAATTAAAGAAAAAAAGATAAGGGAGTTGACCCATTATAACTAGATGCAATGAAAAAGACTAAAAACTCTATTATAAACTTTTCTATGTTTAATATACAGTATATGTGATACTGATAAAAATAATATATCTGAGGAAGTTCTTTATATCATCCTTGATAGACAGATTCCTGTATTATCTCTGTTGACTTTCTCTGTTAATATCTTTATTAATAAAACCATACTTTTAGTTCTTCACTATCTTTCTACATTGTATATTTCATCTGTATATTTGAATTCAAAAGAAGAAATATCTTGCTTATTAAACTCAAAAGAAATTTATTTATAAAGAAGTAAATGCTGGAAGGCAATTCTCAGTATAATTATTTGCTGTTCCTCACCTTGAGCCAAGCATTGATTTAGAAAGGACAAACTTCTTCCTATTGTAGCTCTATCCCTGTAGCTACCTGATTCACTAAGGAACTGCAGTGTTTCCGTGGTGGATTTTTCTCTCTGCAGCTCAACAAAGGGAAACCAGTTTCCTCCGAGAGGCTCTGCGAAGCAACATTGAGTGTTGAATATCAGTTCCTACCATCACTTCCAGAAACTTTCTTTCAGCTCAAAACAAATAAGGTTCTACCCCTGCCCCCCAACATATCCCAGGAGGCTAAATTTTGCCCATTGGTAAGAAGGGACTGAATCTGTGAAGAGACATAGAAGATTAAAGGGGTTGTGGGGACATGGGGGTGCTCACGCTTTTATTAACACTATTTACAGGGCCTATCTGTCCACCAGAAATATGAGTTAATGGATTTTTAACTGATGGAGTCCCTGAGTTTTTCCAGACCACCACTAGTTACAGAATTCACAAAGAGAGAGGGGTCTCATCCCATCTGAATCACAGAAACAGTGAGTGACAATTGGGTCAGAGCGAGTTGACCCTGATGACATTACTGGTGGTGTAAGCATCAGCTGCTTCGAATGAAACAACAGATATGCAATAGATAGCACAAAATTGAATCAATTATCCTGATATTTTCTGAAATATTCATGTACCCTTTGCTCTCTAGGCATACTCAAATACTGAAATTGTTTCTTACTCATATTTCATGCTTTTCCACCTTTCAGTCTTTTAACTCATGCTGTTCCTTTTGCCAACAACTAGCTTTATTCTGCCATCTCTGAATGCCCAAGGCCTGTCACACACATTTCAAATACCTACAAAATATCCTTTGTGCCTAGCTTTCCAGCTATCCTTTTCCCTTCTTCCTGAAATAAGTTTTTCACTTCTGAACTCTGGAGCACTTTGCTCTTAACTTGGGTTATCAATCATGTTCACCTTCACTGTAGGGTTAATTATGGCTACGTGGTCATAATACTCATTGATCTCTTTGAGGGTAGATCTGTGTCTAATTCATATTTATATCCCTTAAGCCACTTAGCATAGTAGGAACTCAGTAGATATTTGTTTAACACACACATATAGTTACTATAAATCGAGACAAAAACAACATTTGAATTTGAATCAGCTAATTGCTCCAATTCTTCACTGAATTTAGGGTATCAGACAAAACTCTTGCTCCTTGGACTCCAGCACAGTCTTTCCTAACTCTCTTTCCTTTTTTTTTTTTAATCCTTCTAGGCTCAGTTAAGGCCTTTCTCCCCACCTCCACTCATCCTCCTTCCTCCCACTTGACCTAGTTACTTTAATAGAAGAACTAGGTCAACAGTCTAGGGACCAAGAACCCAAGTCTTTTTTTCTCCCGAAGGTGAAGATGACTGAATATTGTTCTCTAAGTTGCAAAAAATCCTGCTCTTGACATTCCTTAAGATAACCCTGAAGAATGTAGGATCTAAGAGAAGAGATGACCCTCTCTCCCTCCCAGTGAGCCCTGAAGTAAGCACTTAACTTCAAGGTTAAAGTTCTTAGAATCTTCTTTGACAATCCCCTTGCCTTTCTCCATATCCAGATAACCTTGAACATTCTTCCCAAGAACAGCATCTGCGATCTGGATTCACCTCTGTGTTCCCAACAGCCACCACCTTAGAGTGAGCCTGCATGCACTCACTGTGTGCTCTGTGCTCTTCTCGGGCCACATGCCATATGATGCAGCATAGGCTGTGTTTGAGTCCAACTTATTCTGCTTCCAAGCTGTGTGACTTTACAGAAACTCCTTAAGTTTTAGTTTCTTTATCTGCAAAATGGAGCCAGTAACGTTTACTTTACTGAGAAAAATAAACAAGAAAAAGCATGTAAATAAGGTGGCACAATGCCTAGAACATAGTAACCTTTAAGCTTAAGAAATGGTCTCACCCATTCCCTGAATAACCTAAGCATTGTTTTCCCTATCTACGTTGCCTTTTTCTTTTTATTTAGTGAAATTCTATACATCTAGCTAACTATTAAACTGTCCTATGTAATTCTATCTGCTTCTCTTTTCTGTAAACATCACCTTTTTTCTGATGTTAAACATCACTTAAACATCATTATTTCATATTAGAAATAGCATGTATATCTTGCATTTTTTCATGCTGTCATAGATAAACTTGACTATCAGATCTTTAAAGACAGGGTTATGTTTATGGTCAAGTGTTCTACCTGGGCCTAGTCTAGTGCTAGCACATAAAAAGTAAACAATGAACATTTATTGGCTCAAAAATTAAAGGAAATGCCAAAAGACAAAAATTGTACATTCTTTGGCAGAATGGCTCTGAGGTTTCCCAGAATTGTGTATTACTGTTCTGGCTTGCTAATCTTAAGTGTGACAAAAAATGTGCTAGCCCATTCATAAAGTTCTCCAGCATCATGACATGTCTTTAATCTTCTGTAGTTAAATATCATCACAGGCAAATACAATGATATAATAGAAAACAATCTATTTTCATAATAAGTTGCCAGGAGTACTATCAGTCAAAATGGCAGTTCTCTGACACCTTGCCATTCCCAGGCTCTCCCTCCACAATGTGTGACATAAGCTAATTTACATGTTTTCTATATAAAGAAGAATCAAAGAAGTCTGTTAATTGTGTAGAAACACCAGGAATAGCTTGAAAAATGGTAACAGCAAATTTGTACATTACATCCAAGATGCAACCATGGACATTTGTATATTAACTCACTATAGTGTTAATCAATTCTGAAAATACCAATCTCCATAGTCTAAGTGCCACAGGTAGTTGAACAGGAAACTGGTGTAAAAAAATTGAATAAAGCAGGTATGATGGCCTAGGAGTCTTATTAGTTATACATGGATTTTTTATAGGATAAGAAAGACTGCACTGCTCTGACAAGAAGTTATTCATCTACGTTTTAAAATTTGGAAGACATTACCAATCTCATGGTTCTATTTCTGTCACTAAGCATGCCCCAAACTAATGCTCCATTATTATGTTGTATTACACGTGGGAGACGGTGAATGCAGCATCTCTCTCACACACTCAAGCTGCGTGCTCTTTTGCCTCCAGTCCTGTGGACATCCTTGTCAAATCCCAGCTCCCAAGACTCCCATCTAAGGAGTTTCACACCTGCTGCAAGGCGCAGGGATTCTCTGCAGCCAGCTCATGGTGGTACTTGGGGGTAGTTTCCCACCTGCGTAGCTGTTTAATGCTTTGATGGTTGTTTAATGGCTCCTTTCAAACACCTATTCCTGAATGACAGAGTTATCAATCCCAGCCTAAACAAAAGTCACACAATAGCAGAAACAGAAACCACAGATATTTTTAAGACAGCGAAGTAATAATCGAGCGGTTATGCTTGATACCCTCCTCCCTGGCCTTGCCCTGAACCTCCACACCTCTAGGTCACTCACTAAATTAGTAATTGCATGAAAGAAGGAAAAGGATACAGTATTAGCTCTCTAAGAGAGAGAAAAAAATATACACTTCCTTTGCTCGTCTGCAATCATATAAGAAGCTTATTCATGCATTTTAAATTATATCCTTATTTTAATAGCTAAACACATAGAGCAAACACTAGGAAACTGGACTATCTCTGTAACATTTGCTGGGAGAGTTTTCCATGCTACAGTTTGCATTTTGGTTTTGTTGTCACTTTATGGGCAATAAGATTAGATTTTTTTTCAAATGCAATTTATCTGAAGAAAATATTAATTTGGAGATTATTATCATAGTATTGAATACCAATGTAATTCTCCAACTCATTAAAAGCCATGAACTGCCATATGTACTTCATGCCAGAGTATCTAAAAACTGGGGAAATAAAAAGATGAGGATAAAATTTCTAAAGCCCAGTGATATCTGTATCCTGAAACTGCTTTCTTTCCAGCAGATATATATTACTACCTCTTTAGAATGATTTAATTTTTATGATAGTGTGACTACTTCCTCTTAAAAGTTAGTTTTAAAAACATAGCTTGCTTTCTTCATTGGAACTTAAAACATCTAAAGTCCAGGTGCTTGCCCAGGATTTAAACTTTCAATTTTTCAGTTCTTTCTCATTTGTTGAAGTTCAGTTACAAGAAATTATATTCCTGGATGGCTGACTAGCTATTTATTGGTACTGACACTTCCTGTTGTGTTCTATGTCATGCTTTTCCCTATTTCTGATTGAATTAGTATAAACAAAGTGGGATCATCATAACGTTTAATTTTTGCTACTCAGGAATTCACTTCAACATTTATCATCATTTATTTTCAAGTACGTAAGGCTCTGTATATATGTTTTCAAATACATGATTCTTTTATATTACCATATGGTAACTTACATTTACCAAATGTGTGATATTTAAAGAAAATTGATAGATTATCTGGAATTGTGTGTGTGTGTGTGTGTGTGTGTGTGGTGTTGCTAGGCCCATCTCAGTTTTTATCTTGTCTTTAAGCTACCTATGGGTGAAGAAGATGCCACTCTGATGGAAAGAAGAAATAGATCATGTTCTAAAATTGCCAGATTTTATATACTTAGTTGAAGCCCCTTAAATATATCTTGTGATTTTAATGTGTGATTAAGAAGGTATTTGGAAATATGTTTCCTCCCCTCTAGTAACTGTTAGATTAATTCTTAAGAATTATTATATATTCTATTTCTAGCTTGATTTGCAAAGAGCATGGTAATCAATAATAACTGTAAAATAATGTAGAACAATTAGTTTTTCTTGCATGCTCATAACTTCTGTTGAGATCTGTTGGCATTAATTCATGTATATATTGGAGAGGGGGGAAATTAAGCTGGAAATCAAGTTTCATAGTCATTGCTATTAATACAATTTTTTTTTGCTTTAAATAGAATTTTCAAAAATTTGTGTTCTAGCATCCCAGCAGCCACAGAAATGGATGTATTTACTCCTGAAACCCAAAGACTTTCCAAGCATGACTCTCTTAAAAAATAGAATGAGTCAACATATTTCTTTGAGTTCTACCAGATTAAGTACTTATGCCTATTTCAAAGCTCAGTCTATGCTGTTCTTCATATCCTACAGAAGCTCATGGTAAATTCACTTGAATAAGGCGGAGTTTTCACATTTATGCCAGTACATTTGATCACAAAGCTGAAATTAAACATCAGGGTTAAACTTTCCTCAAATGTACATGGTTCCCTACAACCACTGATGATCTGCCATGGTAAATTATCTTCCTTAACACTCTTTTTCTTGTCTTTATTATGTCCTGAATAGATTTGCTATTGTTTTCTTACTCTCCCTTTGTTTGTTTATTTATTTATTTTTGCCATGTGGTTCTGAGTCATCTTTCCTCTTCCTGTCATCAGTAGAGTCTTCTTAAACATTTCCCTTCAGATTCTACAAAGGTGGGTGCTGAGAAGGTAACTTGGGTGAGGAGACTCAGCTGAAGCCATAAAGAGGTCCATGCTTTGATGCTCAGTGTCTAGTCTGACAATATTTTACAACCAAAATCCTTGAGAGTAGTAGAATTAATTATCTACAGTTTACTATTTAGGCTCAGAATTGCTGCTTATTTTGCCAATGAGTCAAAACCCTCACCTGACCAACTACAAGTTTTAAATAACAACTTAACGAGGAATATAATTCAATTTCTTTCAGCACCTGCTTTATTGGAGACAGTGAAAACTTTTGTAAATATAAGTGGATGAAGTGAAAATTGACTGCAATGAAAAACAGAAATGGATGGAAATATACCTTCCCAGCTAGACAGATGCTTTCCTCTGGATGCTCCCATGTATTATTATCTTAGGTATATGGAATGCTAGTGAGTCCTTAAGGATGTTTGAAATAGCAACATCATAGAATTCAGTGAAGGAAACATACAGTTATCTTTCTTGCCTTGAAAAGAAATTCTATCCTTTTTTTAAAAAAGGTATATAAGGTCATACTATTCTAATTTTATTTTCAAGAATTTTCATGGCAATACTAAAATTATAAAATTATAGAGAAACTCAGTAAATCAGACACTTTTCCTGCAGCAAAAGAAATGTTAGAGAAAATAATTATTTAAAACAAAAACAAAGACAAAGAATGACAATAACAACACAACAGAGATATAGAGAATCTTGTCACTAATTCACTTTAGAGGCAAAGACCAAAAGACTTTCCATAATGATGCTGGGGATAAACTAATGGTAAAGCTAGATATTATCAGAGTGTTCAATTTAGGGTTTCTAATTCAAACCTAATGCTTCCTGCATTCTGGAGATAAAAACCTTCCATAACTTACTTTAAACAATAAATAAATAAATAATCAACTGTCAAAATATTTAGAAACCATAACCAATAAATGAAATGTACGTAAGATAAATATGCTTCATAGTCCTTGACATAATCCATAATTTGAGGTTAAGTTTTATTCACGGGTCATATGACTAACTTAAAAGCTGCTTTGACATTTGTCATGGCTTAGTTTTCTGTTCTCACTCTGTAAACTGTGAAGAGGTTTTCATGAAGAGAAGCAGTGTTATGGGATTTGGCGACACTGCTTCACAGAACACAGAAAACGAAATTTGGATGGAAGTCTACTGCTTTGAAAGAGGAAGGAGTTGATATTACTTAACTTTCCCTTCTGTTCAGGCTATGAGTTGGTCATCCATTAACAATGAAATTAATGGAATATTAACTGGGTCTTATTCATTCCAAAGACATTTGGAACTTTTTCCATGAAGAGTTTTTCAACTATGGCCACGGACTGAAGTTAAAAAAAATTTATATACATAAATGTAGATGAAGCATTAATATAAAATAACAGCAATGTGACTGTATTTATTAAAGTTAATTTTTAATGGTTTAAAGAGTACTATTCTAAGAGTTTATTTTTTATGCCATTTAGAAATTAGATATACATTCTCATATATGAAAATATATTTTGCATTGCTGGTTTCTTTCATATTAATCCTTTATATCTATAAACTTAATTTCAGTTTATAAATATATTCATTATTTTGAAAATTATAAATATATATTTTAGATTTGGATGTATCTTTAAATTTGTCTTTTAAAAGTGTTCTAAAAACGCAAATATGTTCTTGCATTCATTTTTAGTACTATTTCTTATTCGCATGTAGAAATATAATATCTAATAAGGAATTATTGGAGTTTTGTGTACACTAAATGTTGTAGATATCATAGTTATAGGCACACACATTTTCCAAAAATTTAAGCAAACCATGTTGACTTTACCTTAGGTATTCACTGAGATGATTTTAAAATATATCGCCTGTGCATTTCTCCATGTAAGAAACTCCCTTAACTGTTTATTATAAGCACACTTTCCACACTGTGCACAGCATGCTTTGCAAAGGATTGCAAGTAAAGAAATCTCACGATAGAATTATATGGACTTAGTTGTAATTCCAGCTTATTTGTTTCCTAATTCATGTATCATATTTTTTATCTACTCAGCCAGAGCTTATAGAGAACATATTTCTTTAACATAGTCTCTTTTGAATTATGCTAACAGAATATATTGTTAGCTTAGATAGCAATCACCTGTCAATTTAGAAAATAATTCACTCAAACATTTCAAATAGATTTTAAGATACAACAGATATCTTCAATTGACCTACCATACACTCTTCACTCAGAGAAATAAGTATTTGACTTCTCATTTTTAATCTAACCAAAATGGAATAAATCTTCATTACAATTTTAAGTACTGTCTTCTGTCTTGTGGTGGAGCAGAAGGAGTAAGACATTTACAAGTTATCATGTCTCAACTGTACTTCACTCTGTAGTCCTTGACCTCCGTTATTGGTATCTCTTAAGGTCCTCATATTTTTATTTTGAATTGAATTATGGAAATCTCTCAGTGAAGAAAATATGTTCACATTCAGAGCTCATGTTAGCCTAAAAATCTTTTGAACGAAGTGGAGAAGGTGCAAGGATAGGTTTCTAAATACATTACATATGCTATCACATTCAGAATTCACCAAAGTAGTAATAATAGTCTCTATTTAAATAGAAGCTTAGAGGAAAGGGACAATAAAGAAAAGAAAGGTCGCAAACATATGGCCAATGACAATTGCATTTGCCTCAATTAATCAAATACAGGGTGAAGTCTATATAATTCTGTGCTTGCTATTTAAAAGCGCATATTACCATTTGATAATGCTTTAGAATAGGAAGTGGTTCCCAAAATAATAATCTCTACCTCCAATTCAACCACAATAGTACAGTAAAATAAAACACTAACATGTAGTCTTTAAAAAAAACACAGTGACTTTTTACCCAGTGAGAAGTCTCGAATGCAAGGTCATATTCTACGGAGCAAACACACTTTCAATCCAAATCTTATTTGAATGGAACCCTAATCACCCTTGGTGAAAAACTTTTTTCCTATGAGTAATTTTTAAACCTTTTTGGTCAATATAAAGTCAAGATTTTCAAATTAATTAATTTGACTTCCTTTCGAAATTAAGATAATTTGCTGCAAAAATTCTCCTAATTATCTGACAAGATAAGTATTACAGTGACACTAGGCAAAGTAAATAAAGTCTTTGAGGAAACACTGAGTTGCCTTGTAGATGATTGCTAATTAGAAAGGTGAGTTTTATGAACAAGGGAAAAACCAAGATTCTACCATGTTTTCCAATTTTGTTTATAGCGGGGCAGCTGAACTAGAGGTAGAAGTAGTCTGCTGCTCTTCCCTCAACTGGATAAGAACGAAGTTTGAAAAATAAAGACAAATTAGCTAAATAGGGAGTTCAATAAAACTGCAGTTCCTGAAGATTTTTTCTTCCAGGTAAATAGCAATCCTACGAAGGGCAGCAGAACAGAATCTCTCAAAGCATGTCTTCTGACGACTGATCATTATAATTCATTATATGTATCTGAGTGAATATTGCAAAATTTTTTAGAATATTGAGAAAAACTTAGTAAATTAGTATTCAGTTTAGTCATTAAAAAAGAATTGATTTGAATTTTTCAGAGTATTTCAGTTATAGAAACCAGGCATAAAATTGTATTTAGCTAAGAGCTGGTTTTTAAAAACAGATGTATTGTATTTTGAAATTCCCAACTAGTCAACTTTTTCAAAACTACATTAGCACTTGGTTAATATTCTCAAATGTTAATAAGTAGCATCCACAGGGCATATACACTGAGAATTGAGGGAAAATCAACATAGACCTCCTTCTTTATTTTTTCTTTCCTTCTTCCATATTTGCTAGTTGTTTCTGTTTCCATCTTTATAGCAAACAAATGTTATTTTTTTCTTCCCACTAGAAATGGGAACTGAGTGCCTTGAGTAAAGTACATAGTTAAACCACATTCTTTAGTAGTCAACAAGTCTATTTTGTTTGTTTACTTGTTTGTTTGTTTTTTAGTATCTGAGTATTATCTAGTTAGGCTTCACCTTGAAGATAAGTCCATGAACACTGGGAAGCTTGGAACGCTAGCGACTCTAACAGCTTTCACATCCATTTTTTCAAGGAAAACAGATATTTTTGCATGTATACCTCTTGTTACTACTGTATTTCCAACTTTTTGAATTAGTAATGCTGTTTTCCTAAACCCCTGAACTCAGACCAAAATGAATTTCCTTATACACAATTATATAAGCATAATTTAATTGTCTCAATTATCTGATCATTCCAGATGGCTCATGTAGAGAACCCCACAACTTGGAGAGACTGGTTTCAGTTTTTCAACAACTGTATCAAATTAATTACTAGCAGTATCAAAGGCTGTTTAAGGTGGAGGGAAATAGTTTCTACTCAATTTTCTCAGTTTGGCATGTAGAATTTCATCATATGCTTCAGACTATGCTGTTACCAAACAGATCCAGGCACTAAAAGCACATAGACATGCCTGTTCATTTCAAGATTTATTTTTCTCAACTTGCTAGATAGACCTAATTCCACTGGCTACTTTTACATCCAAGGAATCTGTGTCACAAAAATATTTAATGAATTATTCAAGGTTGCATTAGCAAGTACAAATAAAGCTTGGATGAGAAGGTAGGGTCTACTTCCATGCCTATGCATTCCCACACCTCATGGATAACAACGAAATCACCTTTACTCCACCTCAAGAGTAGCAGTGTGTTTGGATTCAACAATGCTTCTGAATAACCATAATTCAATTCATGGGGAAAAAATGTAAACCACTTTCAGTTTTTCAAACTATTTTTGTAAGTATTACTCGAGTGTATTACAAATACATACACCACTCTATGTCATGGCCAAAAGTCATTGACAAATGCTCACAGAAAGAAAAAAATGTTAAATAATAATAGATTATAATCCTGTTTTCACTTCGATTGTGAGAATTAGTAATTGCTTTAAAGTAGCCAAAAAAAGTTTTAAATTCAATTAGCCTCTTTATATTTTATGCCAAGGAACCAGCCTTACCCAATTTAAATCAAATTTAATTCAATTAAACAAATATATAGAGAGTGCCTAGAGCAGGCTAATTTTACTTAAAATGTATGCTGTGTACACTTCAAGGTAATTTCTTGATTGGCTCGGAGGCTGAAAAACTGATCTTGTGCATGATATTGTGTTAAAATAGTGGCCTACTGAATCCCTTTGTTCAGAAAGTCCTGCCTCATCCCTGGGCTTCCAGGACAATCTGATTCCAGTTATGTTCCAGCAATCCTTAATTATGTTGCTTTGACTGTTAGGCATACAATAAGAACATTGTTAATTTTTTCCTGGAGTTAATGATGCTTGGAGCCTTTGTCAACTACTTTAAATTTCTATTTTGCTATGTTCTCTTTTCTCCATTTCTCCCTTAGAAATCTAGTCTAATATGGATTATGCATGCTCTCCTAACTGAATATAGTCAACCTAAAGGAAATATCTGAAGAGGGAACTCAGGTCTATGGAAACTAGTATTAAGTCAACCCTAGGTATGGCATACACTCTAGAATTCCAAAATTTTCTGCATTATTGTTTCCTTATTAGTAAAATGGAGATGATGATGATTCTAAGTTGTTGGAGGAATAAAGGAAATTCTGCATATAAGGCATATAGCACAGTACTTGCACTCACAAAGGCTCAATAATTATAATTTAACTTTAAAGCACCTAATCTAAAAAATTAGAAGGAATTGGAATGTTAAATAATAATAGCATGTCAGGGAGATGTGTATAAAACACAATACACAAAAATGGTTGAAGCTCATGTAGAGACCATTAACCCATAAAAATAAAAACAAACAAAATAAAGCCTCCATCTGCTTCTTTTAGCTGTCAGTTGGCCTCACTGCAATAGTTAATTCAGGAATTAAGGTCGTGCATATGAACTTACCACCAATGTACAGATCATGTATTCTTCTGTTAAGAGCCATTTAGTGGCATTCTATCTCACTCACAATAAATGGCAAAGTCCTAACCACGGTAGCGTATAAGGCCCCATAAAATGTGGTTCAACCTCAAACTCATTTTCCAAGTTTCTCTCTTTCACTTCACTCTAGTTATACCAGCCTTCTTGCAATCCATACAAGGCCTAGAATGCTCTGCCAGCAGATGTTTTCATGGCTCTATCTCACCTCTTTAAGTTTTTATTTTAATGTCACTTTTTCAATAAGGCCTTTCTTAACAATCCTATTGGGTTTGCAACCTCTAGCTTATTCCTAAAATGAAGCTCTTTTTTTTTTTCTATGTGCATTCTTTGGTGTGGAACATTGCAGCTGAGCCTACTTGAGTTTTCTGATAAACCCCAAGAACACTTCTGGACCTAGGCAATGGAAATAGAGATATTTCACTAATTCAAAATTAGAGCTGGTTGCCTAGAAACTCAGAAATTGAATTTTATTCTTCTATGAACCATGTTTATTTACCTATACCTCAATTTTCATTGATTATAGTCTCTCTAGATCTTATCTATTCCTAAAATTCTGTTTTCTGATAGTTATTCCTGATCCCAAGGGATACTCTTTTTTTAAACATCGGTATCCTAAAATAGGTACAATTGTTGTCTGTAGTTCCTTTCTCCATGCCCATTTACCAGCCCCAAATGACCAGTCATAAGCACATTCACCAAAGACATGATTATTAGATTTCCTCCTATGTCCTGTCCCACCCATGCTTGTATCTTGGATGGTATATGGGCCTGTTGGGTTTTGGCTTTGTATTCACCTCAGACATGTGTCCTAATTATTCCCTAGAATAGCTGGTCTTTGCCTTGCTTCCATTTCAAAACTGCAGTAATCCTCTAGTTCAGTGAGGAGTCAGATCTAAACTTTGTACCTTGTCTCTGTCCCTTATCAAATATATGTTAACAAAATCCTAGTTCTGATTTAGTATCTAATTCTTAATGATACGGAAGCTTATAAGAGGTAGGTAGGTCTGCTTTCAATTCTGCAAGTGAAACACCCAATAGAGTATTATATAAAACATAAACTGCTTTGCATATTGAGCCAGGCAGTCAATCTTTAGCATTTAGAGTTAAATTCCAGTGTTCTCTTGGTAAAAGTCAAATCACTCGTGGAGTTATTAGTAGAAAGAGAAGGAAAATGAAAAATTGCATGCCTTTGTTTTATATGCAAAGCTGCAGTAGCTTTGAGGTGCTTGGTTTGTTTGAGGAAAGAGCTGAGGGAAAAAAAAATGGTAGGAGATGAAATCAGCAATAAAGCAGGATTTAGCTAATTATATTGCTATGAAGTTCATTTTAAGAACTTTGGCTTTTATTCTGAATGAGATGAAAAACTATGGGAAGTTCTGAGAAGTGACACTTTCTGACTTTTCTGAGTTTTATTTATAAATGATAATTCTGGCTACTCTATTGGAAAGAGACTATAGGGGAAGCAACTGCCAAAGCAAAGCAAAACTTTAAGAGACTACTTTAATAATGAGAGAGGGAGAGAGAGAGAGAGAGAGAGAGAGAGACAGAGACAGAGAAAGAGATAGAGAGACAGAGACAGAGGCAGAGACAGAGAGACAGAGAGAGAGAGAGAATATGAAAATGATAGAATGATGGTGGGGCTTGGGTAAGGGTGGTAGCAACAGGTGTTTATGAGAAGTACAGTTGACATATTTCAAAGATAGCTTCTGACAGGATATACTAACGGGTAAGATGTGGAGTAGTTAAGGGTTTTGGCAAGACTGCAAAGATTCTGCCATGAACAACATAAGAGAATGCTGTTAGACACAGAAAAGGGAATAATAGTGTGCGTCAAATTTGCAGGAGATTATCAGAATTTCCAGTTAGGTTAGTTTTCTTCTAGTGAACATATACCCTACCTATATAAGAGATTTTATCTTACTGTCTGAAGATGTAGGTCAAATATTTATAACCCTGTAAACTCATTATATTGTATACTTTAGCTGAGTTTTCTAATTCGTACTGCAATATGTAAAATCATTAAAACAGCATTAAAAACAGAAAGTAGTTATTGGCAAACATTTAAATGCAAAAACCTGACAACTTAAAACCTCTTCTACTTGTATTCCTTGTGGATAATTTACCTGGCAGAATTTAAGGTAATATAAATTATTTTACTAAATTATTTAAAAGCAAACAGCACATTCATTTCATCGTTTTTTTTCTTAGAACCTTTCATTAAAATTCAGCTGTTCTGTAATCTAGCATCACAATTTACTGGCCAATACACTCATTTCCTATCATATTCAAAGGAAATTATTTGAATTTAAAAAATCTTACCCTACATGTAGTTTATTGAACATTTCAAGTCTTGGCAGTTTAATTCTATATTTGTGTTCTGAAAGGCAGTTATTTTAATTTTACCTGCCTTATTTCTTTAAGTTAGTTATAGGTAAAATTATAACCTTGGCTGTTATCTCATGTTAACTCAAGACAAGAAAATATATATGAATGTTGTGAAGAGATTTGACCTGGAAACTTTTCACTCATTAAAAAGGTAGCTTTTGGATTTTAGCACATGAATTATTACCGGAATCCTTTAAATATTTATATGAAGTCTTATTGATGTTGTAATGTTGAACAACACACTCTTTTCATTTGACCTATTCCAAAATGACACAAATTATTTTTTTTACCAGAGTCTCTCAATGTTAATGAGAGAGGTTGATTACATATGTATCTTATGAAGTGTTCCTTAAGTGAACATGAAGTCTAATTTTCTTGTGTGTTCTTCCCTCCTTAAAGCGGTATACCTCATAACACAATAAATAAAACCATTTACTGAACATAACTACCAAGTGATAAGCCTGTATTTTTGGCAGCTATTTTCCAAATAGCATAGGTAAAAATAATAACAGCTACTGTTGTGTAGAGATCTTCCAGTTGGCAGGCGCTGGGCAGTATACTTCACATGCATTATCTTACCTAGCCCTCACAGCCACTCTTCAAAGAAGGTACTCTTTTTGTGTGGCCCCACATCACACAATGGCAAGTGGCAGGTAACAGTTTAACTGAGCAGTGTAACTGAAGAAGTAGAATACTCATAGACAATGGCATACTTCTTTAAGTCAATTAGCATTTCTGAACTTGAGATATTGTGTCACCATATATTACACATCATTAGTATGCCAAGATACAACTAACTATAAAATACGTATTTTCAGATATGCAGAAAATATAAGATAGAGAACTTAAGTTGTTCCATCCATATCCAACTGCTTTTCTTTTGCAAGGACTTCACCTAATGTCTTTCAAGTGGATAAGAACTATGTCATATCTCAATTTTGAGGAATATTTTAGAGAATGAAGCTTAAGGCAGGAACAGAGGGGTTAAGGAATTCACTACTAGGCACTCTAAAACACTACTCCTGTCAATAGACATTGGCAAAAGAAACAAAATGTCTGAAGGGCAAGCTATTAATGCATGTGAATAGCTAACACTATATATATAAATTTATCCCAAGAAACAAAGATGAGCATAAAGATTAAATCACGTTGATGAAAGTTAAAGTGATTTATATACAGTGAAAAACTAGGATTTGTAATGTCCCAAAATAAGGATTATTATAGATAAGAAAGGAATGCTAAGCATTCATTAAAAATGGTGTTTGAGAGGCGTATTTATTGACATAGAAACAAGGTCATGACAAACTATTATTAAGAACACAAACTACAGAAAAACATATAAACTGTCCGCCCTTGGTGAGGAGGTTAAAATGTATCTTGGTATAGCTGGGATTTATCTTTGGCAATGCAGGTAAAAGTAGTTTCATTCTTGTATATTTTTTGTCTTTCATTATTCCATATAGCAAATTTATAACTTGATAATAAAACCAAAAAGTTATTTAAAGAAAGTCACCATATCATATTTCTTCCTGTCCTGAAACACTACTTAGCTTATATTGGTTTCAAAAGAAGCCAATAATTTACCAATTTCTTTGTTAATTATTTTACTAATTTCTAATTTCTTTGTTAATTTTTTTTACTGAATGAAGAATATATTTTTCTTAAAATGATCTTTATAATCTACACTTGAGAATGTGAATTCCATTTAATTCAAAATAATAATATTTTAAGTACTCCCTGTTTTTATGACTCCCTTCCCCCACCTTTTTTTTTTTTTTTTTTTTTTTGGTGTTTTGGGAAATTTCAAGACAAAAAATATATGGTGCCAGCCCCTGTGGAGCTCACCAACAGAAGAAGAAATATGTCACATAAAACTTAACTATAATTCCAGACAAAATGTAAGAATTATGTTAATAGCAGTAAAAAGTCTTACAGTAGCAGAGAGTTGGGAATTATTTCCTATTTGGTGAACCAAGAGAAGTTTAATTGAAATGATGGAATTTGGCCTTGAAATTGGACTTGAAGAATGTGTTGGACTTTTACAGATAAAATCAAGGAGTTAGGCATATCTAATAGGTAGGAATTACATGAGAAACATTTTGGAAGGAAAAAAGCAGAGCAAATGGTATGGCTCATTTAATGCATTGAGTATTTGATAAATAATAGTGAAATATGAGGCTACAAAAGGGAGTTGAAACAAGGTTCAAAAGGTCTGGGGAAAAAAAGGCTAAGGTTTGAATTTTATTATCTATTTATTGGGGTGCTATTAAAGCTTTTGAGTAAAAAAATGACATTATCTATGTTAAAGTATAAATAATGTTAAATACACTTAAGATTGATGATCAATATACTTAAAATTAAGGGACTGTTAATTCATATACAGATCAACTGATTCTCAGATTCTGAGTGCTTCAACTCATTTCCACAAAAAGGTTACTAATGTAGCCAGACAGCTCAAAATGGGTGCTTTTGATCATATGGAAGTTGACTATAACAACAAAAAAATGGCTAAATCAGAATAATTTTTTGATTACCCTAACAACAATTTGAATTGCATTTCATATTCACATGAGTTGTTAGTATAATCCACTTCTATGAAAGACAGGACTTTAAACATAAAGGTAAATCTTTTTGTAATAAAAATGAATGTTACTAGCATCCATTTATGATAAAAACTCTCAGCAAAGTGGGAATAGAGGGAATATACCTCAACATAATAAAGGCCATATATGACAAACCTACAGGAAACATCGTACTCAATGGAGAAAGGCTAAAAGTGTTTTCAGGAACAAGACAGGGATGTCCACTTTCACCATTCCTCTTCAGTATTGTATTGGAAGTCTTAGCTACAGCAATAAGACAAGAAAAATATAAAAGGTATCTGAATTGGAAAGAAGTAAAACTTTCATTATTTGCTGACAACATACTATATATAGAGAACCCTAAAGATTCCACCAAAAAACTGTTAGAACTGATCAATGAATTCAGTAAAGTAGCAGGATGGAAAATTAATATTCAGAAGTCAGTGGCATTTTTATACACCAGTAATGAACTTTCAGAAAGAGAAATAAGGAAACAATCCCATTTACAATTGCATCAAAAATAATAAAATATCTGGGAATCAAATTAATCAAGGAGGTAAAAGACATGTTCTCAGAAAATTATGTCATTGAAAAAAGAAATTGAAGAAGATACAAATAAATGAAAGTATATACCATGCTCATGAATAGGAGGAATCAACATCATTAAAATGGCCATACTAACCAAAGCAATCTACAGATTCAATGCAATCCCTATCAAAATACTAATGGCATTTTTCAGATAGCTAGAATAAACCTAAAATTTATATGTAACCATAAAAGACCCCAAATAGCCACTGCAATTTGTTCTTGAGAAAGAATAAAGTTGGAGGTATCACATTATCTGATATCAAACTATACTACAAGTCTACAGTAATCAAAATAGCATGGTACTGGCATAAAAACAGATATATTGATCAATGGAACAGAATAGAGAGCCCAGAAATAAGTCCACACCTATACACTCACTTAATATACGACAAAGGAGGTAAGAATAGTCACTTCAATAAATGGTGCTGGTAAAACTGGACAGATACATGCAAAAAAAAAAAAGAAAAAAGAAAAGAAAAGAAAAGAAACTGGACTACCTTCTTAAACTGTATATAAGAATAGACTCAAAATGGATTAAAGACTTAAATGTAAGACCCAAAACCATAAAATTTCTAGAAGAAAACATAGGCATTAAACTCTGATATTGCTAACAGTAACTTTTTTTGGATATATCTCCTTGGGCAAAGGAAACAAAAGAAAAAATAAACAAATGGGACTACTTCAAACTAAAAAGCTTTTGTACAGCAAAGGAAACCATCAACAAAACAAAAAGACAACTGACTGGGAGAAGATATTCACTTATGATACATCTGATAAAAGGTTAATATCTAAAACATATAAAGAATGCATATAACTCAACAGCATAAAAACAAACAATCCAATTAAAAAATGAGCAGAAGACCTGAACAGATATTTCTCCAAAGAGGAAATACAGATGGCTAATAGACAAGGTCGCTAATTATGAGATTGCAAATTGGTACAGCTACTATGGAAAACAGTCTGGAGGTTTCTCAAAAAATTAAAAATGGATATACTTTTGACTTAGCAATGGCACTTCTGGGTATTTATCAAAAAAAAAAAAAGCCAAAATTATAATTTGTAAAGATCTTTGCAACCTTATGTTCATGGCAGCACAATTTACAACAGCTAAGATATGCAAGCAACGTTAAATGTCCATCAACAGATAACTGGATAAAGGTTCATATATATGATGGAATATTACTCAGCCATTTAAAAAATGAAATCCTACCATTTGTAATGACATGGATGGACCTAGAGGTTATTAAGCTGAGTGAAATAAGTGAGACAGAGAAAGATAAGTACCATATGACTTCACTTATATGCAGAATCTAAAGAACAAAAAGAACAAACTAATCAAAAACAGACACAAATATAGAAGACAATCTGGTGACAGAGGGGAGTGGGAGAGGTGGGTTGGTAGAATAGAGTGAAGAGTTAAAGAAATACAAATTAGTAGTTGATAGATGGCAATGGGGATGGGGAGCATGGCATAGGGAATGCAGTTAGCATTAATTTAATGACTAGGAGAGTCAGAGGAGAGAAAGAGCAATTAGGGGATCAGTTTATGAATTACATAAATGTCTACTCAATGTACTGTATACTTGAAACTAATAAAATTAAATTAAAGATTTAAAAATTGCTCCTTCTTTTATAAAAACAATGAGAGTGAAATTGGTTGTCATTTTTCAAGAACTATTTTGTAAAATAAAAAGTTGGTAACCTTACGTAGATCCACAGATTTTTCCAAAGTTTTCAGGACTGAGAAATTGACAAATCTGAGAGCTGTTATTAGTTATCTATAGCTGTGTAATAAATTACTCTAAAATTTAGCAGTTTAAAAAAAGAAAAGCAAATGTTAGCATTTCTCTAAACTGTTTTTCCAGATCATTGTGTTATGCCTTTTAATATTTATTTTAAATTATTTAGTAATCTTTGTTAATCCATTGCCACGAATTCTTTATAGTGATACTAAATCATTAGGCATTAAACTAATACCATCCTTAAAAAATTGTCAATGAGAAGAACTCTTAGACATTGCAGGTAGGAATGTAAAATGGTACAACTACTGTGGAATATAGTTTGTCAATTATTCAACATTAACCAAAATTATTATATGATCCAGTAATTCCACTTTTTGGTATGTATCTGAAAGAACTGAAAGCAGGGACTCAAATGGATATCTGTATGTCAATGTTTATTACAATGTTATCTCAAAAGTCAAAAGGTAGAAACTATCCAAGTTTCCATCAACTGTTGAATTAATACAATGTAATATATACATACAGATGGAATATTATTCAGCTACACAAAAGCAATAAAGTTCTGATACATGCCACAACATGGATGAACTTTGAAAAATTATGCCAAATGAAATAAGCCAGACGTAAAAGGATAGCTACTATATAATTTCATTATATAAAAATATCTAGAATAAACAAATTCACAGAGACAGAAAGCATATTAGAATTTATCAATGAGGAGTTTTTGTTAATGGGCAGAGTTTCTGCTTAGTGTGATGAAAAAGTTTTGAAATAGGAAGTGGTGATGGTTGCACAATATTATGAATGTAATTAATGCCACTAAATTGTACATTTAAAAATGGTTAAAATGACAAGTTTTATGTTATATATAGTTTACATATATATGTATATATGTTATATATAGTTTGTAGATATATACATATATATCTCAATGAAATGTATAATAAATAACAAGTATGAGAGTCCATTTATTATACTCTTATTTATGGGTCCTAAACTATACTTTTAAAAAATCAATAGAGGCATATTGGTTGATTCAAAAGCAAGGCTAAATGTCTGCAAATCCCTTTCTGCTATATTGACACACTGCTGGTCACCACTTGTTATCAATTTCCCATCTCCTCAAGGTTTTTTTTTTTTTTTAGTACATTGACCCTCATGACATTTATTTCTAAACACTTCTAAATGATCAGGGTATGTTAAATTTCTAACCAACAATAACTGGTTGACTTTTGAAGATGAGTTTGGACTGAACACTGTTCTAATAATATTATCTCTATTATAGATGATGAAGAAGGGAAGATTTTGATATGTGAAAAATATGTGTGCATGACAATATATGGGAAGATAATTAACTTGGTTTTGGACATATTCA
Organism: Pteropus medius; assembly: GCF_902729225.1. Lineage (NCBI taxonomy): Eukaryota > Metazoa > Chordata > Mammalia > Chiroptera > Pteropodidae > Pteropus > Pteropus medius. The sequence continues at coordinate 3,359,774 of NW_024351729.1, forward strand.
GTTGCAGATGCTTTTAAAGCATTTTGAGTTATACCTAATAACTATGTCGTATAAGCAGTTACATTGAACTTCAGAGAATTCTCTACTAGAGATAAATTAAGAAGCCATTAGCATATAGGTCATATTAAAGTCATACATACAGGCGATATGACTTAGGGGTAAATTTTAGAATAAGAAATGGAGATGAAAAAAAGAAGAGAAGAGAGAAAAGAATCTATGACTGCTCATTGAAGAACTCTAATATTTAATGCCTAGATGAGGAAGACAAGCCAGCAAAAGAAAGAGAAGGTGCTTTCAGAGCCTTAATAGGAAATTAGACCAGGCAAGATATGGAAGCTGAAAAAATAGAAGGTTTTTAAAGACTAAAAGATCGATGGAGTCACCTCCTTCTAAGCAGTCAAACTGAGGACTGAAAAATGTCTACTGGATTTCATGAACCAAAGATCACTGGTAACTTTATAGAGAGGCAAGATGAAGTAAGTAATCAAATTGAAGTAGACTGAGTGGTGAGTAGAAAGTGAAGTAATAGAGTTAGAGAGTATAGACAATTTTAAAAAAAGAGAAAAAAAGGAAGTTGATACCTAAATGTGCAGGGAGACTATTGTTGTTGTTTTTAACTGGTATCTTTCATCTTTAGAATAAAAACCCAACTGTACTTTCATTCTTCTTTTCTGTCTTAGCATCTCTTTTAAGATTAAACCCTTGCTAATCTCTTTCTACCTTCTTCCGGATATATAGCATTTATTAAGTATTTACTATATGCTAAGTTGTTATAAACATAGAATTTTAAGATTTGCTACAATTCTTGAAAATCTCTTTGTATTAAGTTTTAGTCATTGCTACTTGTTTCTTTCCAACAAAGCTGAATCAGTAACTCTTTGAGATGATTTGCCTGTTTTTCTGCATATCTGTAGCTTTTTGGATAACTGAAAATATATATTACACATATTTCATGTTTTAACTTGCTTTCATTAATGCTGAAGTTTGTATAAAAGCACTCAAAATTAATATTACCATTTATTAAAGGTATCTGTTGATTTTTAAATGTTTAGGCTTATGCCCTATTGAAAAAAATATTGGCACTGTAGCAAAAGTTAGAAGGATTATTTCAGCTTTATTATTCTTATTTCTACAAGTGATTACTATTAATAAAAAGATTAATAATTGAGCAGTTTAAATAGAAGTCCTCGTCATGATATTTTTCAGGTAAGTTATAATGCTCCACAAAAAAGATCAGTCATTTTCATATATTTTTTAATGGCTTAGTTATCATATAGCATATGTTAACATGAAACACAAAAACGAATTTACATGAATTAACACTAGTCTTATAATTAAACATAATAAATGTATGCATGGATTATTGAACTTATTTTTGTTTCAAATATTTCTTCATTAAAGATTTCTTTTAATAGAAATGAGATGAAATAAATATGGCATTTAATTACATTAAATCAATTCTAATAATCTGTTTAGACTGTTTTGAATACATATGATGGTAAATATAATTAACATCCCTAAAAATAGAAGAAAATGAAAATACATTTTCAATAAATAATAAATATAAAATGAACATAATACAAGCACTGACATAGTGATTTTAATATGGGCAGTTGTTCAAAAGTAAGTGACATTAATAGTAGTTAACAACTGCTGAGTACATAGTATTCACCAGACACTTCATCTTGTTGTCTACAATGTCCTGATGAGGTAATTATTACTATATTCCCCATTTCATGGACAGCAATTGAAGCTTGGAGAAGGAAGGGCACATCACTGACAAGCAGTAGAGCATGGGTTTGAACTTATATCTGTCTGTCTGACTTCAAAGCTTTGGCTTGTAACCCCTATACTGAAATGGGGCTTCTACTTAGAATTATTCTTCTCCCTGAAAACAATTTTGACTCAAGCCTAGAAAGTGTGTGTTTATGTGTGTGGGTAAGAGAGAGAGAGACCCCTTAACCAATAATACTAAATTTGGGTATTTTTCATTAAAAAATGAAAAACCAAAAGTGGATATCAAATAAATAGCCTGGATTGTAGAGAACATGAATATAGTCCTTGATCTAATTGAGTTATTAAGTTATGTTAAAATAAAATTCATGTAATATTAACTATTTTTGTAGAAGATAATTTTACTTTATCAGTATATTTAATCTTAAATTATGAAAATATATTTGGAGTGAATAAAATGAAAATTAAAAATATGATATACAAACTTAATTTAACAAATATGTTTAAAATAAAAGTAAATCACAAGACTTGCCTGATAGAATTATAAATGCTATCAAATGAAAGCAAAAGGAATATAGATGAATCAATCAATTCAATGAATATACAGTTCATTAGAACATTATATATTAATATTAGTCATTGAGTATAACCATAAAATAAATTATTTTATAGTTTTTGTTGTTGATGTTAACAATCTGAACAGATTTACAAAATAGTTATAGGACTTTATTCAAGATGTAATTTCTATTCTATGAAAGTATGCCTGAGAGCTGGTTTGAATATGTGTGTAACTGATCTTTTAGAAATCTTTTGATATAAATTAAGGTTACTGCCAGTACCGTGAGGTAAGAAATGAAGGCATCAATTCTCATCAAAGATCAGAATTCTTAAAAATACTAAATCTCAGTGCAATATGTTATTTATGATTGCTGATAAGAATTTGTAAACTTTTTAAGCAAGAGATCAAACATCTGTGGCTCAAAAGTCATTCAGAACAATTTTATTTCTGTAGTTATTTTTATTGAAAAAATAAATATTTTTGCTTACTTTCATCATTCTCTAACAGTATCTCTTTAATAAGTGCTACTACATATATTCTCAATTGACGTTTTGAGGCTAAATAAAAGTCATTCTTTTTCTTAGCTCTGATATTTGTGTCTTTAGCCAACTATTTTTTAACAAATGAAACTTTAAAATGTGATTATCAATAGAAGGGGACTATCAGAAAATGGTTATAATCCGGGGTGGTAAAAGGATTGTCTCAGAAATCTTATAAAAGTGCACTATTCTCTCAAAAAGCTACATTTAAAGATAATTTTCATAAATCATACATGATAGTAGAATTTATTTCCAAGACCTATGATCAGCTCAATGGTAAGTTGGCTTAAAAAATTATTTAACATCAAATTGGCATATACTCAAATAAAGTTACTCAATAATATTCAAAAGAAAACTTAAAATACTGGGAATAAGTTAACTAATAAGCAGAAGTAAAAAATTCTTAAAATAGAAGGAAATGGAAATTTATCTAAAGAAAGCCAGGGACACAAACAGATTATATTTAAAAAGGAAAAATAATGACTTAAAAGTATTTAAGTAAATGGAAGTTTCTTGGTTTCTATTGATAAATTGGAATAAAACTAATCTACCAAAGAATAGTTTGTTTTTATTCCCTTATGACTTAAGCCTAAAAGATTACGAATATTTTTAATCTCAACTTTTTAAACTCAACGATGTTCTAATCAAAACGAAAGAATTTGTACAAAAAATTTTAGAATAGAGGTATTTTATAACAGATAAATGTGCCGAAAGATGCCTTCGAACCTCTTCAGTTGACTACCTAGAGTGACTGGCAGTTTTTGAACAAGTTCTCTGATGATTGTGTTTCTAATGGGCAACCACTTTTGTAGCAGTAACTTCAAAAATGACATAACTACTCCACTATAATAGCTCTAAGACAATCAAAGTTTGAATACTGAAAATTGTTTTGTCTTTAAGGAATATGTGCAAGTCAAAGTGAAACAAAACGCTTTTCTTCTTTCTCCAACTCTGAAGAGCCCTTCGCCTGTGTTCAGAAATCCTTCTATATGAAGAGACACACAGTGAACAGTGAAGAGATACTTGCTGAGTTTAATTATATAAGTTGTTTCAGAAACCAAGAGCTTATTCAGTACACCTAAATATAAAAGCTGTTTTCAGCTTTTAAAAAATTATAACAATTTACTGCCATAAAGAGATAAATTCTCTGAAGACTATATTTCTTTATACAGTAGATTTAAAATGATTATAATGTAAATCTCATCTAGATCTGAGTTGTTCAGATATGAAAATTCTTTATTTCCATTTTTGTTTCTTATACAGTTTTTATAACCTTTTATCTTGATTATTCTTAGAAAATAATTCAAATACATTTTTAAAAATACAAAAAAAACTTTATGTATTTTATCAAGATTATTTAGGAAATATGTAAATATACTGTAATATGTAAATATAGGGGTTATGACAACATAACCCCTAAATTGGTGAAAACGTCTACACTTTATCCCCAGATTCATTAAATACATTACCTGTTTTTGCATGTTTAATCTCTCTCTTTGGTTCTATAGCAGAGGTCAGCAAATTTTTTCTGTCGGGTTCCAGATAGTAAATATTTTAGGATAATGGAACAAGAGGCAAAATAAAAGACAATATGTAGGTGCTTACATAACACGAGATAGTCTAAATTTTCACAAAATTTTTATTGTTGAAATTTAAAATATAGTAATAAAAATTGAGTGCAATTTTTTGTAATACAGATCTACTAGTGAAAAATGTAATTCTTTCAGGAGAGATAACATTTGCTTAATTGAGGCCCAAAGTTAGTGTTCCCTATCATCAAAATTAATTGCAAATGTTCTGTAATATGATTTTATATATTACTTCTTTGAATATGTCTTTTTACCAAGGGAAGTGGTATCAAATACTGATATAAATGCATGAATACATGGTTTTAATTAAGCATATTTATCATTTGAAAGAAATTTATAGAATTCTAGTAGATCACTCTGATATTTGCCTTTTAGCTTGTCTTTAAATTGCAGATTAATGACTTCCAATTGAATGTGGACGCTCCTCAACTGCACAGTTAAATGCATTTTGAAATACACAAATTTCCTTTGCACTTGCACACAGGCCTGAAAAATGCTACAGAGTTGTAGTATCTGCTATATTTGTGTGGAAGCGGAGATGTGACTTCTTGCTTTAACTTTGACTCTACCAGGAGTGTCTAAAGCAACTTGACATTACTTGTGATTCAAACAACATCAGTCGTTCTCAGAAAAACAGTGGTGTAAGTTTTGCATATAGACACTGTTTGCCTTGTAATTTTAGACTGAGTTTATTAAAAAATGTTATCAAGTCTGCAGCAAAAGATAATTTCTAAAGACAACTGGAATAAATTACAGTGGCTGAGATCTGGACTTGGCCCTAGGGTTGTAGGTTTCAGAGCCCTGTTCTAGGAGTTACCAAAGGCAATTGTTTAAATTGTCCCACAGTAATATAGTTTTTATTTGCCTTGAACGAGATGTAGAGAGAGAACCCCGATAGTGTCCTTTCTGTCATGATTGTCTTGAAGAACCATTCATCAGGAGCTTACATGTTATTTGAACTTTACCAGGTATCAGGGAAGTAAAAACAGAGTCTAGTGAAGGAAAGAAACATGTCATCAGGTAATTCCAACATAATATAATAACTACTAAAAGGAAATACGTAAATGTACTATAGGAGCTAAGAGAATAAAAATAACTAATTGTAATTCATCAGATACTGTAGTTTGAAAAGAAACACCAGATGAGAAGATACTTGGTCATAAAGGATTTGAGGCAGTTCCTTAGAGAAGTTAGGGGAAAAAATTATGGACGAAGAGACTGCTTTGTCTATAGAGGGCTGGAACCATGAAAAATATCATTCTGTCCCTAGAGACTGGAAAGGTGAGCTAGCACTAGACTGAGGTGGCCTTTGGAACCAGGGCTTCGCACGCTTTAATGTGAAACAAATCAACTGGACAATCTGCTTAAAAATGCAACTTCCGATTTAGGTGGAGCCTCCATTCTGCATTTCCAACAAGATAGTAGGTTGTCCTGAAGCTGCTGGCTGGAGGACCATGCACAAATAGCAAGATTCTACACAATTCAAAGGGTTTTAGCTCACTTCCCCCTTCCAGTGGTGAATTCAATGCTGTTGTCATGTTAAGCTAAAAGGTAACACAATCAAATTTTGGAATTTCAAAGATAAAGCTGTAGTAATAAGGAACATGGACTACATGTAAGAAAGAATAAGGATGGGGAGAGCTGCTGAGAGAAACTTGTTCAAGGGAGAAATGCTGATTGCCTATAATAGGCAGTGATAATGATGATGAAATTAAAAAAAAAAAACAGTCAACAGGTAAATATGCAAATTATGTGAAAAGGCTAGATAAAGAGGAAAGCAGCAGTAGCTCTGTTCTCTAAAAAATATTCACCAGGCAGCCATAATAAAATCTGGCCCCACTCCATGCCCACTCCTGTACTCTCCAGTAAAAAAGCAAAAACAGAATTTGATTTTCTTAGTGCTATAAAAAGTACTTAGTAACAGAACTCATTCCAACAGGAAATATACAAGAGAAATATTTTGGACTATAATAGCTAACCTCCACTCTGCTAAAACTGATGTCAGAGGAATTTAGACTCTGCCAATGTAAGAGCTTTATTTTAAGGTTTCAGAAAAAAATCAGATGGTAAGTTATGTAGATTTTCTTAAGAATGGGATAGGCATTTCTCCTTTTGGAGTGGCTTAGTTCTGCCAAAGTACTGTGTGAATTTTATGGTCCTTTTACACCCAGTTGATGGTACTGCATTGTATGGCTTCTGTAGTGCTCAATAGGCAATGAAATCAAGTTTATTTATGAAATTAACTGTATACATCTGCTTGGTCTTAAGACTAATTTAGTGTAGAATAACGAGAGCAGAAGATTATCTTTACAGAATGAAATATGCATATCAACACTACATAGAAATAAAAATATTCTTTATTTTATATGCCTTTTGAAAGAATACTATATGGATTGGTAGAACTTTATGCTTGCCTTAGTTGATGTGATTTAATCATTTAAAAATACCAAAAAAGTTTATATATAACAGAATAGCAAACATGTAAAATGAGGGTGTAAGAATCAGATTGGAATCCAGAAATGAAGTTAAGAATGTATTTTATGCTAAGGGGTATGTATAATAATAAGGCATGCAAATTGGGCTCTGAGCTTTATAGCAGCCAGGTAACAAATAAAGCTATTTATTTTTCCATGTGACTGTTGAAACAATTTCTCCTTTATACCAGATGGAAGAAAAATTAATAAGCTACTGCATAGCTGCACTGTAAAATTATATGAAGGAAAAATTTGCTTTGCAACCTTTAACAAGTTAGTTGCAGCTTATTTTTGACATGCTAATGGCTGCTGTCTTGTAGCTCTTCTGAAGTAAAGATTTGTTCTTTAGTGTATTTACTTACTGAAGCAATATTTGTGACATTTGGCAGTATCTTTATTTCACATTTATTTATCCTATACTGAACTGATGTGATGTGCTAATTTAATTTTGTCTCATTCGTTTTGATAAACTTACATTTTTTCTAGAATAAAAAATTGAGGTAATTTCTCTGAGTTAAGAAAACATTAAAATTGAGTGAATCATGGGAATTCAACAACACTTATTAAATCTCTGAAGTTTAAAAACATGACTTATAACATGTGCACAAAATTGTTTTTTCTAGTATAGTCTGTAGTGACAGGCAAAGATTATATACTGAATCTAAATGATCAGTATTAGGAGGACAACTAGGAGATGTATTATATCTGATATTAGAAAATAATAGTTTAAAATTGACCTTGCTACCTTGGCACTGATTTTCCACTACAACACTACAAGGGAATCCTTAATGTAAGATTCCGGCGTCTGTATCAATTGCCCTTCTCAACTACAACTTATTCTCTTAAAATCAATATTCCTGTTTATAAACTAGTTCTCTGAGTTATTACAGATCATAATGATGTTTTGAACAAGCTAATGGTCACAAGAATGTTAATCGATTTTCCTACTTGGGAAAAAATTGTGCAGGTAGCTGCCTGTAATTCAATATCAAGTTGGTTCATTTGTAGACTGATTTAATTTTGATCCAGTAGGATTATGAGAAATAAAAAAATGTTTGAATTTTCAGCTCATTCCTTTCTGTTGTGACATTTTGTTCTTTCATTCCATCATCTCCATTAGTTTGCCAACTGGCACTGACAGGAGTGTAAAACTACCGCAAATTGTTACTTCAGCTGTACTCTGCCTGCCAAGAACTGATCAGCTGCTCCGCTAAACGCACCTTTCACTCTTTCCTAACTGAAGCACTGTGTGCCTACAGTGTTGCTGGGTAATAAATCTTATCCAGCAGCATTCGAATTTAATCACCTGACTTCCACCACTTTAAAATAAACATGTATGAATGCAGTCATGAAAATGAATGTTTAGTCTGCAAACTGAAGAGGGTGTGGGGTACAGGACCACAGGAGTGAGCATTTGCACTCTTTTCTTTTTATGGCTTCATTTCAAATGATTTATCCATCTCTTCCTCATCTCCCCTGTCTCAGCAGTTATAAACTGCATCACCTTTCCTTAACCCGAGAATGTAGTCAAGCTTTTCCCTATTGAAGACTTTCTAATGGGGCTCAGTGGGTCACCTGACAAAGGGCTGGCAGAAGTGATAAATGCTGCATTCTTTCTTCTGTGGAGCTGGATGCTTTGCACCTTCTCTGGGTCAAATTAACATTCTTGAGAATAATATCTGGATCCCCTACACAGCTGTGAAAATGTCAGGATCTTCTGGATAGGTAATATCAGTAAGTCTTTCAAATTTATGCAGCCAACCTCAGAGAAGCAGAATGAACACTTATAAAAATTTTCGGATGACAGAAAACACAAATAAGCAGGTAGGAAATGATTTTCTTGGCTGACACCTGCCAAATGGAATTTAAACATGTAAGGACAGAAGAGTAATTCATATTGATCATAAAACTAAAAGAAAACAGATATATTCCAGTATTTCAAACTTTACAAGTCATGAGTGCCTCCTTATTTCCCATTATCCATCCTCATTGCCCAACAAGCACATCTCTTTTGAAGACTAGATACTAATCACCCTAGATGATCACCCTAGATGATCACCCTAGATGATCACCTTTGCCTCTTGCAAATAATGCTGTTTTTATTTCTTACTGATATGTCGTGTATTAACTCTTCCTCACTAACTAGTAGGGCCTTATATCCTCTGAAAAGCTATTATGACTAAACTTTTCATTAAAGAGACATTAATTAATTGAGAAAGCATACTATGAAAGAGCCATTACTATTTTTTGTCCCAAAAACATCGCTTGTATGAAATCATATAGTGTAGAACTTTTTTTTTTTTTAGTTTTCTCATTTGGGAGGAGAAACATTTGGAAACCAGTGTGTCTCAAAGGTTTGAAAAATTTCCCTCCTTGTCTTCAGTCTATCTGAATATCATTTAATGAGAAGTCAGGTCTTAAAATAAGTAGCAGAGAGGAAATAAGCAAATAAGTAAAATAGATAAAATTATTCTCAAGCTAATATGTAATAAAGAAAATCCATCTGTGAGTTAAAAATATATATCCACCACCACAGCTCTAATAAAAAAGTACATTTCATAATTTTAAAACAAATACTACAGAAATATAAATGTCATTTATATTTATAAAATATAAATTTATAAACATTTATATTTACAAAATATTTATAAAATATAAATTTATAAACATTTATATTTATAAAATATTTATAAAATATAAATTTATAAGCATTTATATTTATAAAATATTTATAAAATATAAATTTATAAACATTTATATTTATAAAATATTTATAAAATATAAAATATTTTATATTTATCAAGTTTCTATTTAGACACCTTTTTTAAAGATTAATTTTTACAGTCACAAAGAATATCATTTAAGTGTGCTAATAATTTCATTTACAGTCAGAGGAAAGTAAAATATTTTATAGTAAGTTAAAATTTTGTTTTAAAAAAATACAAATAAATGTGCACATATCTACCAAAATCCAGATGGAAATGGAAAAAAACCAGTCAATTATTCAGGCATTTGAAAAAGAAGCAATACTCTCCCCTCCAAACAAACAGAAATGGTGATACATTTGTAAACATTTTCTGAAATATTTTTTAACTTCATTACATCTAGTTGAATATTACTTCATACATAAAATAAGAACTTAATATGTTCTGCTAATTAATTAGGTGATGAGAAAAAAGTACAATCTGAATAATTTACCATTTCTTTTTAATAAAAATATTCCCAATTGTGAATACAATTTGCCAAGTCTATATGACAGGTTGGGTAACAAAGAAAATCCTATAAATTATTCAGTTATATCAAATACATTCATTTGTATAAAGATACTGTATGCTATATTTCAGGGGGGAAAAAGCATCAGGATTTATATCAGAACAATAAAAGGTGATAACTAAAACTGCCAGTCCCAAACTGAACATACTGACTCCATTTTTCAGGTTTCATGTTACTGCTTAATGCACTCTAGATGCACCATACTAATTATATTTGAGACAAAGGGAAAGACATAATAGCAACTAGTGGGAAGAGAAAATTACTACCACCACACACTAAATTATTTGGTGTTTTGCATTCATAGGTGCCTTCTCCTCACAGTCACACTGGGGAAACTGAGGCTCAGAGGGGCTGGGTAACTTCCCCAGAGTAATAAAACCCTGCTTGGTTAAACTCCTAAACCTGTTTCTTTCACTATGTGGAGCTACCTCCCACCTACAAAGAAACACATGCTTTGGCTACTGTACATCTGAAACTTATTTGATTTTATTAATCAATGTCACCTCAATAATTTTTAATAAAAAAAGAATGTCTCCTCTTCTCACTTTAGGTAATTTATGCATTCATTTTTCTATTGTATTTGTTTATTTTTATAAATATAAGATTAATTCTCATTTGGGGTTTTTGAATTGTGCTGTTTTGCTAAATAATTTAGAACCACTGTAGTTGTGTTGTACAAGCAAAGTATTCTTATTCTGACAGCTATAATGATAAAAGTACTTGAATGAGATTATGAGCTTCAAACAACTCTTCCCTCCACCAGGCTTTCTGACAGATGAGAGTCTGCAGCATCTCCCTGGGTCTTGGGAGAATCCAGCGCATTATTGGCACCTGGATTGTCTCAGACCATTTCCAAATGATTATCAGCAAGGAGGAAAAAAAAATTACAGGACTTTATTGTTCATTAAGATATAATTTTGTAAATATTTACAGAAAACCACATATTGACTAACAACAGAGCAAATTCTACAGGGTTCATTACATATCACAAGCCACCTAATTCATAGCTGTTATCAGTGTGAATTCTTAATATTGTCAGAATATTTTCCTTCTGTCTTTAAGTACTGCTGCTCTGTCTTCTCTCCCATCTCTTCCTTTCTTAAATCCAAAATGTAAAAATTATTTATTTGCAAACATTCAAGAAATCAACAATGCAGTTTTTGGTTTGTTTTCTTGTTTAAACTAGATTAGAATTCTTATTTATTTTAGAGATGTTGGTGACTTGTTGGCATGAAACAATTAATTTCGGGCAAATGTTGAAGCACTGTGCTAAAGCATGAAAAGAACAGAGCTGCCTGTATCTAAAGTCCAAAATGGACCAATCATACGATTTTGTAATTTTAATTAGTTTTACATTGATTGAAATCTTTTTAACCTCAGTCCTAAATATACTAATTCAAGAAATCTTATTTTAAGTAATAATCTCTTCATAGTTGTATGTTATTCTTCCTGATAGTGAGTGTGAACTAAGCAAAAGTCCTTAAAACTACAAGAGAAGTTTCCTACCTAACACAACTTACACTTTTACATCCTTGTAATCTTAATTTTAATGATGATGGCACGTATCCATACTTTTTGGCAACCCATTAAAGTTTCGATATCCATAGGTCTGGGCTGTTCCGTAGTATTTCTCAGTGTAACATTACACAATTTTACTGATTTATGTATTTCCAATTTTGATTTGCCAAGGCAGCTGTAGACTTCAAATCATCGCAATTTTCGGTCTTTTGCATTAAGTTTGGCCTTTCACCGATTAAACATAAATCCAAATCCATTGCATCTGTCACCACTGTTTTTGTCAATTCAGATAAAACTTATTTTCAAAAAAGTAAAAATGCTATTTTTACTCACTGTCTCTATATCTATTTTTCATTTTCTCTATACCTCTTAATTTAAAAATATTTAAAAACGGACATATGAAGTAGCAACTCAGCATTAGCATGATATAATATTTTTAGTTTTAACTCAGATTACTAACAAATAGTCTAATAAATCACTTTAACATTCAAATATACTTTTAATATTACCTACTATAAACATGCCCAAATTGGTTTTCCTTTATAAATTCTTGCACAATCAGATATAACATTCTGACAAGAAAAGGACTATATTAAAAATAAATACTTGAATTTACAGATAGAAATTAACTTCTGAACAAGTTAACTATTGCCTTCTTATCGCAAGAAAAAAGTAGACAAATAGCATATATTTTAATTCTTGTGCAACTCACTTTTAATAAGAAACGAAGTGCTGGAGTAGTCAGCACTAGTAAGGCTGCAAGATTTTGAATATGCCAGAAGCTTATCAGGTACAATATGTTAATTATTTCTACTAGCGTAATGAAGTCTGAGGCTTTCAGAGAGATGTGATTCTGATAATAGGCCTGTTTAAAACATTAAGAAAATCTTGATTATGGGTTGCTCAGTAGCTTCCAAATGCTAAAGGAGAAAGCATTTTCTTCATAGGAGGTTGTCACTCGCAGAAAATGCATTTCCATTACAAGTGATGCAGCAGCATATTTTGGCATCCCCCAGGAGGTAGTGGAACTTTCCAGTGTGAGGTACAGATGGTGCATTCTGGGTGATTTGTGAATCTGATATGGATTGCCATATCTTTCAATAGCCACATATTTCCTATGGGACATTCCTGAGTGCCCCATACATGTGTGTTGAGCACAGAGAAATCTTAATATGTTCTGGCCTAGGACTCCTCGTCGATGCGGTCTGGGTCTCGGTCGTCCGGATCGATCAGTCTCGGGATCGATCCGAAGTCTCGGGCAATCCGGTCCCATCCTGGCGTCAGGATAAATATCTTCCCTCGAAAAACCTATCAAAGCTCCTGGGCCTAACACATCACCCAAGCCTCATATCTCAGACCATATAAAAGTTCAGACTTTCAGCCAATCTCACCCTAATTCTAAATCCCATCAATTCACATCAAATAAACTCTCTCAGTCAAAATATTCCTGCTCCATTCCTTCAATGCTCAAGATACCAGTCTAAGAACAACATAGATAAGCATCTATGGGAATGTAAATCTTTGATAGCCTGCCATAGGAATAGCTGGAAAGACTCAGGCATAGCAAACTGTATAATCTGATTCACATAATAAGGAATCCCTTTGGTACAGTTATATAATTGGATTGCCATGCAATAGTCCATTAATTTTTTTTTTTTTTTTAACGCCTACAGCACCTGGTATACCTAGGTGGTCTCCCATCCAAGTACTATCAGGCCTGACCCTGCTTAACTTCTGAGATCAGACAGGATCGGGCTTGTTCAGGGTGGCATGGCCATAGATAGTCATTAATTTTTTAAAATATTTCTTTTATATTTGTTTCTATAGCTCTTAAAAAAAAACTACACTAACATTAAAATACATCTGATGCGAACACATAAGTCACTTGGCCTAATTTAATTGCAACTGCATGATTTTCTCTAAATATGCAAAAAACAGATACAAAATATTTGTATGTGATTTAGATTGTGTTACACTGTGATTTGTAATTTAAAAATGTAAAATTATCACATAATACTATTATTATTACTTTTATTATTAGTACAGTGTATACATTAACAATTTTAATCTATCCAGGGAAAAAAGAAATTAAGGTTACTATTATTTTTTCTTTCAAGACTGAGGATATACAAGAATAATTTAAACTCAAAAACTATAAAACTGAGAACTCAGATTTTCCCCCAAATTTTATGTTATGCCATTCTTTCTTGGGGCTCTTCTGTTTTTTTGTTTGTTTGTTTGTTTTTTAGTGTGACTTCCATACTTTTAAGTTTAGACTAAAATTTTAAAGAGTTTTCACACAATGTTTCAGAGTATTTTTTAATTTTTTTTCAAAATAAATAGGACTCTACTAATTAAACTCAGTATTTCATGACCTATTAATTCAGTAGTTATAATCCTCTTTAATTGGATTAGCTATAATTATAATTATATGGCTCTCTGAATCATAAAAGGTTAAATACAAGTCATTTTCCATTTAAAAACTTAAATGTGAGTTGATTATGGTAAGAAAGGAAAGATAATTCTTCCTAAGGTTAACAGCTAAGTCTTTTCCTCTATTTTCATGAAGTCAGCTTTCTTATTTCTTGCTTATTTGATTCATAAAACTTCTCAACTCTACAACATACTGTCCAAATACATGGTATCTTTTGGAAATCATTTTTTATAATTTATAATTTTTATAATATAACTAACTCCCACTTAATTGTATGTAAGTGTGGAATGAAATAATTAATTTAGTATGTTCAATAGGTTACATTACCACTTAAATTGAGTATATAATAGTGGTATTACTGACAGGAAGGAAAAGAGAGATTGAAGGCCTTTATAATCAACTCATTCTTCATGAATTCGTTCTTTTACTTCTCTCTCCACCTCTCCCTCCCCTTCATTTTCTTCAACCTTTGATTTCTCTCTCTGTTCCTCCTCCTCGCTCTTCTCATCCTTTTTCCTCTCCTTTTCTCTCTCTCTCTCTCTCTCACCCCCACACACACACACACACTTTTATTTTTTTTAACACTAAGTTTTAAAAATTATTATGTTCCACCTGCTTCCATTTGGAGACAAGTCATTCAAAGGTAAGCAATTAATTTTAGACTTATCAAAACATTATACTCAAGGGGCCTTTCACAAAAAAGTAATACATTATTGTATTGAATCACTAAGTTCAAATAATTTTGGAAGCAAAACTCTTGATTTCCTGTTTAGGCACTTTGAATTTAACTATTTCATTTGAAAAAAAATTTAGAAGGAGAAAAAAAGGGGAGGAAAAAGTGCCTAGAAGAAATAATGAAATGAATTGCTACAGTATGATATTTACTTCAATTCCACAAATATTATTAAGGATGAAGCATGCATCAGAAATTCCTTCTTAATAGAGGTATATGGTAAGTCCCCGATCATATATTTAAAAATAATATATAATCGGGATCATAAAGTACAACATTCTGTGTTCTACTAGTGTCCTACAGAGGAAGAGGAGGAAAGACGATACATAGAAAACAATTCATGAGAGTAGGGTACCCCAGAGATGTGAAATAAGAATTATAACAAGAAAATGAAGGTAAATGGGAAGCAGAGAAAGGAAGAGCATGGACAAGGGCCCTGGGAGCAGGAAAGTCTCAGATGCTTAATCCCATTCAATGGAGTGTAGGTTATAAAGAAAGGGGGTTGTAAAATGCAATTAGGAGAGGATTGTTCAAGTGATATCATAGAGAATCTCAATGTTAGTTTTAGGAGTTCAAAATCAACAAAGAATTTCCAACAAGGAAACGATAACCAGAACTGTTTTAGATTGATTCAAAGAGCAACAGATCAGAGTGAGGGGATTCTGGGAGTAGAGAGCACAAGTACAAGATAGTCTCCACTTATAGTCTGAGCAAGACCAATAGTGGAGAAGGTGCCAAGAAGTTCTCAGGAGGAAACAATTCTGAATGGGTCAGACTACATGAAAGGCCTCAGATATTTACATACTTTTACACTGAGGCCGATGGGTAACATGTTTTTGGAAACATTGGTGATTTAACAATAGAAGTCGAATTATTATCTTTCTGGTATCAGAAAATGCAGCTATGGTTGTGATATAGAAGACTTCTTGTTCAAGAGAAATGTCAATAGAAAAGGCAAGAACATTCTACTATTTGGTAAGAGGACATATATTTGCTTAGAAATCTGTGACATTGATAGGCAATATCTGAACCAACATAAGTGGCTAAGGGATATTATTACTCTGCATTGCTTCACAGTTGGAAGATATGAATGATGCTTTACAATAGTGGTTCTCAAACTTTAGTGGCAAGACAATTACCTCGAGGGCTTGCTGAGACATAGATTGCTGAGACTCACCTCCAGAGTTTCTGATACTGTAGGTCTGGCTGAGGCTCAGAATGCACATGTCAAATAAGTACGCATGACAATGATGATATAGTACACAAATCACACAAGTATTCAAAAAGGTAACTTACTGGAAATTCAACCTCCTGGACATTTATGGAAAAGCCATTTCCCCTAATAAAGTGCATCTGAGAATTGTGCTGTTGCTGAAAAAGGATTCCTCAGGTTGAAAACAAAACAATGAAGGGCATTTCTATTCCTGATTTCATTTTTGCCAGCAAAAAGGAGCTTGTTTCTGAATCTGAAATAACGTAAACTTTTAGAGAAAGCACCCATGACATTTTAGCAGTCAAGAAAAGGCTATTAAAGTATACATTAAATTTTAGGAAATTATATCAAAAAACAATTTAAAAAGTAACAGCTATCATAGTCAACTTGGGGGTTCCATGGCCAGAAAATTTAAAGGAGGTGGAGAGTAAAAATTAAAAACCTGATAATACAATCACAAATGATACTGATGAGGAAAATAAAGAATCAGTATCTAAGGAAACCAGTGTGGTTGCTTAGGGCTCTCTTTCTGATGAGCTTCAATTTAAATGAAACGTGCAAAATACGAAGGGAAGAACATATAACCAAAGATAAATACAAAAGAGAGGCAACAATCTTTAACAATAGGACCAAGAGGCTAAAATGTCTATTTCTTATCTATACTAAGGTCACTAAAGAGTTTTTTTTTTTAAATGTGTATAAAATGTGCATACATATAATATAAAGTGTAAAAATGATTTTTTAAATGATGGATACAATCACGGCTTGGGGAAAATTATATATTGTTAAATGTGATAAAATGGTGGTTTGCTTCCATTTCTCTCCACTGGGAGAATTATCTTCACATTAGAAAGGATAGCATCATAAAGAGGTAATTGAAGCACAAAATAAAAGCAAAGATTAAGAGAGCATTTAGCCTCTTTAAATGAATGTTCAAGTCCAGACACAGATGAATTACATTTGAAAGGTTGTGAAACAAATCATTCTGTGTAATCACTGGGAAATGATAGCGAATACAGGAAATCCCATAAGATTAAAGACGAGCAAATGACCCAATTTTTAAAAATGAATAAATGTCAAAGCACAGAATCCACAGAGTTGTCAGACAATTATTAACTTTGCAAAATTTCACAAAGGACTGTCAAAGTATTAGATCAGAGCCTCCAGTAAGTCTTGAACAGAAAAACCAAATAAACAAATAACACTAAGGCACACCACGCCAATCTCATGGAATTTCAATTACATTCTAAAACATTTAAGGAAATTTCAGGATGCTCTTGTAGCCATGACAGAGACTGTGCAACAAATGCTAAAACATTTAGGTGAATGTGGAACTACAGAAGAGCCCTGCCTTGGGGATTCTAATTGTGAATCAGTAGAATGTACTCAAGAGCCACAGCTTCCCTCCTTGGATCTGCGCCATTCAGTTCAACAGTTTTTCTATCAGTATCTTAGCTGAAAACTAAATGGCATTCTTATCAAATACATGGCTGACTCAAAGCTAGCAAAACTGACTACTATCTTTGACAGTAGAAACAGTATATAAACTTATCTTGACAGGCTAAAGGGATGAGGCAAACCCAACATAATGAAATTTAACTGGGATAATAGATGAGACAATGCCAACACAAAACAATTTAACTGGGATAAATAAAAAATCTTAGATTTGTGTTGGAACAGTAATTATACATGTTGAGGACAGAATTTTCCTTGACAGCAGTTCATGTGACAATGACTTGGGAGCTTTAATCAATTACAAATTTACTGAGATAACATGTGAAAGGATTTTGTGGTCCTTGGTAGGTAGAAAGCATTCATTAAATAGCTGTGTTTTGCTGAGCTCACTATGGCTTACGTGTTGCAAACCAACACACGATTTGGCTGCTAATGTAGACTGTATTTCAGGAGTGTAGTGTTCACACTGTGGGAGATATTTCCATTGCATCCTGAACTGGTCAGGTCATTCACAGAGCATTTTGCCCAGTTCTGGATTCTTCACTGAAAGAAGTAAACTGATAAAATAAGTAACATTTAAAAAGAGGATGACCAGAATGGTGTCATTTAGGAAGACAAAGTGTTGGGGAGCGTGGAATGGATGAGACTGAACAGGAGAAGAGAATGACTAGGGTAAGCACTATATTAAAATTTAACAGGTTGCCATGAGGAAGAGTAAAATTTGTAATATTTAAATTCCTCGAGAAAAGCTGAGAGCAAGGTAAAAAGAAGAGGAAAACATTTCAGATCAAAACAAGAAAAAACTTTATAATTTTAATTTTTCAACAAGAAAAAGTAGTATGTCATGAAGTAATGAGATTCCACAGGTTTTGCCAGAGGCTAGTCTGTGGGGAATGTATAGAAGGGATTTCTGAATTGGGTAGGAAGCTGGTCTTAATGGCTCTTGTGGTTTCTACCAAGTTAATTCAATAAATATTTGTTGAACAGTTACTATGTGGAAGGCAACCTCTCTTTTGGCAGGTATACAAAAGTAAATGGGATAAAGACTTTATCCTGAACATATCTATGATCTTGTAATAGAGCTGAGGTGTGTACTTCATTAATGTTAAGGCTATAATACTTACAGATAAGTGATTTAAAAGCCAGGCAGTACTCTGGAAGCAGAGAAGGGGAAGTGTAGAAACACCTCACTGAACTGCACCCCAAGGATGCATAAGATTTTTACAGTATATAATTGGTGAGGGAAAGAGGTAGTAAAATAATGCCAAGTAGATGGGAAATTGTAGCAAAGATATCAGCCCGAGAGAGAAGCTTAACAGAAAGATGTTTAGTTTGGATGAAGCATGATGCTAAGTGGGAAGCAATGAAAAATAGGCTCAGAGAGAGCCTTGAAAGCTGCACCTTGTCTTCCAGAGGTGAGAAGAATCCACAGCACATGCTGGAGTGTGGAATTCCCATGATTGGAATTTTGTTTTAGGAATTGGCATGAGAAGATAAATTGGATAAAATTGGTACATTTGGAAAGAAGGCAGCCAAAAAGGAGGCAACTTAAGATATTTGTATTTATTCACTACCATCTATATTCCAGAGCATGAAGTGAGGTCTTTTATATAAAACATCTCTCTTAGTCCTCACAGATTTATATGAACAAATGTAACTGAAAAAATGCTGTAGAATTAAGCATACGTTATTAAGTATATGTTATACTGTGATAATATAAACCAGAAACAGCCATAAGTTTCAGGCAATGGATTCTTTCCAGGAAACATAAGAAAGGAATCTACTAGGATACTTTTGAAAGACCCTCTTTGGGGATGTCAAGGGTGGACAGGGAGAGTTTTATGTGTGTATTCATTATATCTAGAATCAAAATATTATATCTAGGGTTTTATATAGGGATGCAGTTTGTAAATTTTAAGCATTATATAAATGTCAAGCATTGTTTTTGTTACATGTAGACTCTCCAAAAAACTATGAACTTAATCTGGCATGTGGAGACAACTCTGGTGAATGAATTACTTCACAGTG
The DNA here is from genome assembly GCF_902729225.1 of Pteropus medius. NCBI lineage: Eukaryota > Metazoa > Chordata > Mammalia > Chiroptera > Pteropodidae > Pteropus > Pteropus medius. Next base: position 3,379,323 of record NW_024351729.1, read on the forward strand.
GGCCGAATGTGATGTCTTTTGGTTTGAATGTTTTACAACATTGAAGGTATTACCTTTATTTTACTTATTCTAAAGCCATGAAGGAATGAGTATATATTAATTTGTATCACAAAGATAGTAGTTCTTTGCCATTTCTGGGGCAAAATTCTGTCTGAAGACTGACAAATGATGAGAGTAGCAATTAGTAAATTCTCTGATTGGAGACTATTTAAACTTCCACTGTGAATGATAAACAATTGTTAAAAAAAAAATCTATGGTCTGGAATACAAGAACTGATAGAATTTATTAGATATGCACCTAAGATCTAGTGGCCTTATGAAAGACTTATATCTAAACACTGAAAAAGTTATCACTTATTAAAAGTCACCACTGAAAAAATGCAGTAGACTACTTCATATTCATAAGCCCATGATTGAGAAAATGCAACAAGATTCCAATCGACAAATTTCCTAATTGGTCATATTTTATCTACTTATTAAGGACAGCTCTACATGTCTCTAAGAAAATCAAAAACTAATTACTGACAGTGGTTCTTTTGTGGCTCACTGAATAATTTCAATGTTTATATTACTTGCCCACATTTAAAAATTAGGAAGTACTGCATAAAAATCTATATCTTCAACTTCCTGTGAAAAAAAACAGATCTAGCATGCGTGGAAATATAAAATCATGCAGGATAACTATTAGAAGACCTCACTTGCTCATTTAGACAAGGCATGCTCTTTATTTTACCATGGACCATACCAACTCCTATTACTCCTTTACTTTTTTTTTAACAGCCATATTTTTCACTTACTTGCCTGATCTGTTTCTCTAATCTAATCTAGATCTATTGTTTCTCTAATTTAGAGTTAGTAGCAAAACTAGGCATTCGAAAGCAGCTCAAATTCCACCCTGAAGGTGTGGTCTACTGCTCAGCATTATAGCAATTTTTTACACATCAGATAATATCTAGTATATGTGGGCCATTACATTCACTTTATTTTGTTCCTATTAAAAAGCACAAAAAGTAACAAAAACCAGCCTTTGATTTTTATAAATGTATTTACATTGATGTATTTACTTATGCAAAACCAGGTGACAAAATTAAAGTCATCAGCGAGTAACTAAAGTTTATTGTATTTGCTGTGAACTTCAATGACAAGATTTGCTTAATTTACATATATTGAAAATTTTGCATTTATTCATTTATTTAATATCACGGGTGGTTAGACATTCACATAATAAATATGCTTTAACCTTGCATCAGTTGAACTTCAAGAAAAATTAATTACATTCATCATTTCCTGATTTCTTTCTTTCTGTAATTTAAGTATCCCCATGACAACCGGAAATTTTTGCTAATTTATGAGTAGTAGAAGCTCCTCCTCATAGCGTTCTCTGCATTTATCAAGTGATTTCTTGGAAGAACATATAAGACTTATAGTCTTCTTAGCAATATTCTTTAATAGTCACCTTTAATTTAGAATGAAAGATCATATGTACATTATAGCTGTTGATTTCACTTGACTTTTTACTTCACAATGTCCTGCTCTTAGGCCAGTCTGTATTCCATTAAAATACTTATTAGCTATGTGTTTATCTAAGCACTTATATTAAAAAAACAACTACATGTATTACTGAATTATTTTGAAACCTCAATTAATATCAAAACACTTATAAAATTATAAATTGTGATTTATCGAATAAGAAAAACATATAATTCTTTGTTTTCTTTTGTTTTGGTGAGGATGGGATTTCTGTTCAAGTACACTAAGGAGAACAAGGAAAACTTTCATTCATAAGGGTTTATAGTCCTTCCCAAATTGTCACTATCATCATCATTCTCCTCATTTTCTGATTTCGTTGTTAAATATAACTTGGGAAATTTTTTTCTTTTTCTGTAATTTAAGAGACATTAGTATAAAAATAATTTTTCCTAATTGTCAATGGCATGAAATTGAAGAACTAGTAAATAGACTTATCTGATGTTTTAAGATGTTTGATTCTATACTTTTCTATCCTTTTATTCCCATTACAAATTCTATTTTTTCTGAGTATTACATTCTCTTTGTCCAGTAATGGTGCAATAGAGATAGAAGTCAATCTTAGCTTTTTTAGCTTATGTGTCCCTCCTTCAACCGTATTTTTAGTGAATTGTTTTCCATACTTTTTTTTAATTTGACTTTATCCTTTGTTTTGCAAACAATCATAAAATTGGCTAAATAAACATATATATGTGTGTGCTTGTATATGTGTGTATGTATGTATTTCAAGATTGATCTGACAATACTTTGAATCTTATTCCAGAATGAAAGAAAGTAAACGACAAAAGGTTAAATAACTTATTTAAATATAATAAGGACATATGCAGAATTGTTTTGCTTTCATTTAATTTTTTAGTTACCTGATTCAGAGAGAAATTAATGCTCCTATATGCTGATAGATAGGTGGTTTAACATATACAGTTTCACTATGAAAAATCATGTTAATTTGTGGATTATTTCTAATATAACTTTGCAGATATCAACCATTCTAACAGAATGGTTATAATAATTAAAGGCCAAATAATGACTAATTTACAATTTGGGAATTTTCTAGAATTTTCAAAAAATACAAATTTGAGAAGTTTTTAATGAATGTCATTATGAGTTAATATACTTAAAAGAAATTAATATGATTTTCTGAATTTTTTTTCTCTTTTTGGGAGAAAATCAGATAAACATTTTTAAAAGATAAATATTTTTAATAGAATAAAACTTGTTTCCTAAAGATTTAAAAGTGCATATTGTATAATGCTAGTCATAGTATATATAAAATTGACTTATTTAATGATATTTAACATTATTAACTATTTCATGTTAACATTTAATACAAAAAGTTTAATTTTGACTTTTTTGAAAGTTGATTATGTAGTTTAATTATAAACCAACATTTTTCATTATAAAATATAGATTTATGTATCTATGTTTTTGATTATGTAGTCTATAAAATACCTAATGAATGGCATATATTAACATTGCATATGAATCTTTAAATTTATATGTATTTCATTTTACTATAAAATCCAAGCTGAAAAGAGAAACCAAAGAGAAGAATATGGTAACACAGTACCAATTTTAAGATCATTTTTCTTTCATATAAGGTATTTGTTTTTATATGAACTTGATAGTAGTATTTTTTAATATTTACATTATACTCAATATCAGAATGATTTCAATTAATAAAGTCAACATTTTTAAAGTAGTATATCCATCATATACTACTATATGGGCAAAAGACTTATCTTTACATAGACTTTTAGGAATGTCTCTCTTGTGTAATTGAAAAAAAAAGAAAAACAAGCAAACGTGAGAATAGAATAGTGGCTAAGGTCATAGATTCTAGACATGATTTGCTCAAGTTCAAATATTGACTTGGCTACTTATCAGGTGTGCTATTTTGGAAAAGTTACTTAACTTCTCTGTGCCTCAGTTCTTATCTATATATTTTAGAGTTGTCACAATGATTAAATGTTTTATGTTACCCACAGAACTTAGAATAGAGAGCAGGACCTAGCAAGGGTCATATAAATTTGTTCTTATGTCAATGCGGCACTTCTAGAAGCTGGAATCCTCTTTAAGAGAGAAAGAGAAAGAGAAACTGAAAAACAACTTCTCAGTTGCTTAAGTCAACTGATTAACTGAAAAGCCCCACATACTAATGGTAGCAAGACAGTGAAACAAAGCATGTTTACTTCTGTGTTTACTGTGTTTGTCTTAAAGAATAAGCTCATGAAAATAAGACCATGAAAAATCTTTCTAAAAATGTAAACATCATGCAAGACAAAATAATCAAAATCTTGCCATCATGCAATGTGCCCAACCTTTTTAGCAACTATAAGAAATTTTAAAAATCTTCATAGTCAGGAAAAAATAAATTATTCTAGAAGAAGATAGGCTACCGGCCAATAAAAATATTGTGGAAAAATAACTAACAGAAACTCCAGGTTTGGTTTTTAGAGTCCCTAAGACATATATTTGATATTGGCTAGATTACAAAGTGACAGAGGATGGGTATAAGAGGAGGAAGGGATCTGAGAATTAGAAAAATTAATGGCCTAAAAAGTATTTTAATTAACTTTCCACACTGACTTTTTTTAAGTGATAATTATGTTAGATTTTTAAAGTCTGATGACAGCATTTTCCCTACAGCCGATTTGCAAGCTCTTCTCCTAAGTGTCTTAGTCATCTGCTTAGTCATGTGCACGGCTACATTTTTGATTCATTGAGAAAATGTGAATATCCTATTTTCTGAATTTGTAAGCTTTATAGAGCCCCATAGCGACAGCCTGTAATTTGTGTGTGCGTCTGTATGTGTAAATTATTTTCCAATTGCACATTTTCTAGCAACTCTTTCAAATCTTAAAAAAAATAAAAATCTTCCAACAAACTGTTGGAAAATGCTGGCTAGAGAAACTTGCATAAGAGCACTCAATGGCAAATTAATGATTTGGTGATTATCCTTGAACTACTTTCCCCATTTACAGGCTAGTGAAAGCTAAGCAACGTTGGTGTAATTACAATAAAGAAAACATAAGCATTCCAGTTTTAATTTTCAAGACCTCATATGCAGTTTTTATTTTTAACTGAAGTAACATATTAGGAAATATCATTAAGAATACTATACATATATAAAGAGATCACAATGGGACTCTAGGTTGCTGCTTTTTGGGGGACACTCTTCATCTTTAAAATAGCTTTAAGACTTCCCATTCCAGTATTATTGGTATCAGTAGCCACAGAATAAAGCAAAAACTTCTGTAGACATTAAAAATATGAATAGATCTCTAATAGTTAAGGCAAAGTCTAAACTACAGTGGGCATATATGTATTCAGGTATATACTGTGAGACAGAAGGAGCATACAGTAGTTTACAAGGCTTACAATAACAAATACTGCTCTTCGATTATCTTGCCTTGTGTTTTATTTTCAACTAACATTAAAGAAAATTAATATCTAATTGTGCTACATCTTGATTCAATTTCAACTACCCCTCCAATCTCATTATAACCAACCCCAACCACTTGACTGGGGTCCAATGGAAGCATTTTCCTTACTTCCAATACCACAGCCATTAGTTATTGGATGGCTATAATTTTTCAAGCAGTAAGCAGTTTGCTTTTTTTTACCTTACATCCCCAAGGTACAAATAAATAGATACAGTACTGTATTAATGCCTGTTTTACAAACCTGCTTCAGTTGTGATATACATTTTTAATATAATAAACTGTCTGCATTATGAAGAAAAATTCCAGAACAAATAAACTCATAAAAATTCATTGGTAATGCCTGTTCCTCAATTAAGGAAAGCCTGTCTATTGAGCTTAGGAGAATTACTTGTAATGAGTGGAAAGCTCCATCATGTTTCCCACAATCACTGCAGCTAATGCTTACATTTAAATTGCACAGAGTTATCAATTTGGCCCGTATTTCAAGGACACGTTCCACTGACCTTTCTGTTCTTTTCTTCAGTGATGAAAAGAAAAAGTCTGATTTTTTAAAGATCTTATTACCATTCCATTTGGGAAAGGAGCAATGTTATTTGTCCAAATACAATACAATTTCTGAAGACAAGGTGCTAGATCTGAAAGGTTTCACAGCTTCCACTATAACATGAGTGTCACAGAAGGGCAAGGCGAGGTGATCAGAAATTATAATCACATACTTGATCGACAGTCCATGAAGAAACTTGAGATTTCTGTTCCCCTAGGTTTCCATTTCCTTACCTTGTCCTTCTTCCCACACTTAACATGTTACAGAATTTTGACAATTGAAGAACATTTCTGGAGTACTGATTTCTCTGCCTGTGATCTCCTGGTCCATGCGGAGGCTGTGTCCTAAGTCACTGACTATCAGAAGAGCTTTTAAAATAACAGTTTACTCTTCATTATTATTGAAGAATGCTACACTGAGTGATCTAAGGAAGTCTAAGTGGCCAAAGGACACATTTTAATTTTGTTTTGTTCCAAAGCATTACAGAGTAAAGCATGGTGCAAAATTAATCTGGTCGGCAAGAGAGTGTGGGCTACACAAAGCATCTGCTGGCTGCCTCTGGAATAAAAGCACTGCATTTGTCTAGACTTTATTTATGATCTGTTTTTGGCATAACTAGTTGTTACTGCTGAAAGCCAAAATATAGCAGTCTGTGTAACAGATTACCTCAAAAGAAGACAAATTCTAGAGTGGATGTTTTTTTAAATTTTTAAATAAACATATTTTTAGACTATCTTCTGAGTCCAGGAGGTCCCTAAATCCCACAGCATTTCCAGCTTTTTAGAATGGCAAGAAAACCACAAAGAAAAGAGAGAAGGAACAGGAGAATGTCTTTTTTCCTCCCCATTTCCCATGATCACAACCTACCGATCACTTTGTGACTACAATCTTCAGGCCTTTAATTTTGCCTTCAAGTCCTGTTCATTGTCTAACAGGTTTGCAGACATTGGCAGGTCTTGTGGTTCACATAGAGTCTTGAGAAGAAGGGAGCCGTGTCCCTAGGGATGACATTCAGTGAAAGCTTTTCCAAAAGCACTTGTTAGCCTGATGAGTGTATTTCAGCTTCACGTCAACATTTTTTTTTCTTCTTTGTAATTAAATTTGCACAAAAAGCAAGCAGTGCTCTTCTGCCTCCAAAAATATGTATGAGTGGGTGTGTATACAAGAGCGAGAGAGACGAGCATAGTGAGGGAAGAGGAAGGAGGAACTGAAGAAAAAGCTCAAATTATTCTTGTTTTATCTTTCAAGTTTCATTTGGGCTTTTTCTTTATTAGAGAGTGGTGCTTATTGAAGAGTCTTCTGGGAGACTTTTAATATTTGAAGAAATGGAGCTTTGAACTAAGAATATAGGGAGGAAATATTAGAGGCATACTGAATCTAAAAACTGCCTTAGATATGACATTCAGAGTAACAGCTTAGTTGATGAAGTTCTTTCTGCATTTGCCTCATGCAGTACACTCAAGATTTGTGCTTATAGTATTGACAGTAATGGTTACACTACTATTCTCTGAAGAACAGCAAATAACCTGTGCTTAAATGTGTTGTAATCACACATTCTGATGAGAGAAGGGTGTCAGAATAAGAGTAACTTATACCTATCGTTATAAACTTATATATAATTTCTTGGTGAAGGAAGTGACAAACTCATGATCCAAATGGGAACTTTGTAGCTAACTTTCAACTACAATAAATTAATATTTTGGTGCCCTTATTAAGTACAACTTCTACCTAATGTTGACTAGTCTAGAAGGCCCATTGTAGAACAATTTATTTAAAGCTCCAGAAACCAATCCTTTGGTGCCATACACTATTTAAAGCTGATATGAATAAGTTCCCTTTGTCATTTTTAAAATGCACCTTGTTCATCTATGTATGGTTGAAAATTAGTTAAAAGTTAATTGGTGAGCAAATGAATAAACAACACTATCTTTTTTTTAATCTGTGTTTTTTCTTCACTGAAAACTCAGTTACCCAATTGCACCTTTAAAAAATATACAAGCAAGGACAGTGACATGTAGGAACTGTTATTATTGACAATAAAATGTAGGCTTACATTGACTAAAGGATAAATGGAGTAGCCACCTGTCAGCTATGCCCCTGAAAATAAAGACCAGTGTGAGAAGTCTCATTTGTCTTAATTAAGCTTTGATTTAGCATCTTGGAAAAATCCTCACTTGCTCAGCCCAACACTGTCCAATTGAAGGCTCTTTACAATGTTTAAAAAACTAATCTAAGGAACAGAAACTAAAATCACCACTTGCAGGATGATTTTGGTATATCCCACAGTGTACAACTATTCCACTGTGATACACAGAACGGGTATATCTTGCCTTTACATTGCACCCTAAGTTCTTTGCTCCACTCTCAGTTCTCTCCTGATTTGGGTTACTTTCCCTAAAGTGCCTCATACTCAAGTCATTGAAAGTATTCCCTGGGCACTTACTCCATGGCCCAAGCAGTGAATACTCTGCAATTTCCTTTTGCATTTAGTCCCGTTATAAGTTCCTAGGGAACAAGCGGGAGTGGGGGGAAGTTCTCCCATTCTTTTCTTCACTTTTCCTCAGTCTCCCCTTTGTCTTCAGACATAAGTTCCATCACTACACTATATTCTTGGAGAAAAGGATAAATGGAATACATCGAGGGTGCATTTTCATTCTCTCCAGAAAGTTCAGGATGAGGTGGTTTATACATTATTTTCTATGAGGTTTTCTCCCCTAGAGATGGCTTACTCTCTGAAAGCACAGGCATTAGATATTTTTAAGTTCTCCAGGTGATTCCAATGGCCAGCAATATTTGAAAACCACTGACCCAAATAACATTTTAAGATGAGCACCACTGACTATTGTATGGAGAATTGTTTTGAGAAATCAAGTGTTCTATTTTCACATGTTAATTGTGAGATATCTGAAACCCGAGTCTAGGAGCAAATATGCTGATTAAGAAACTGTAGGGAAAAATTGAGAAAAGTGAGGGGTATTTTTTTTCTTGTTTTTTTTTTTTTTTTTTTTTTTTTTTTTTAGTGAAAATAAAGAAAGAGATTATTGGAGTTTGGAGGTTAATTTCAAAGATTATTCCTCTAGACTAGAGGTGTAAGCAGAAACTAAAGAGTAAATTGTTTTCACATAAACTTTTCTCTGATACGTGAAAGTGCCACCCCTTAAGGACAATCGCAATACGCCTCCTTATTCTCTCCACTCCCGCAGAGAGGCTTTCGTGATGAGTGTTGACATAGTCTGACCTTGTGGTAGCAAGAACAGGTGGCAGCACCAGTGGTTTGAAGCTGCACCCCCAGCAGGCCTGCACCTGGCTTCCTGAGTGAAATGACCAAAGAGAATTGGGCCTGAGAGAAGGAAAAACATAGATGTTCAACGCTGCCTAAAGGTAATTATTCAGGAATCTTGTGAGTCATGGCCTTAGCTTCTTCTAGAGTGGTTGGGAAAGATTTATTCAGGGAGGAAGAAAGGTAGAGGTCCCATAATAGCTATTAGGGGGTGGTAATCCAGAGAAACATGTATTACTCACAAAGGAATAATGCATTCATGCATAATCAAGAACTGAGCGCACTAGAATGGCTGCCAATTTTTACCTCAAGCATAACTCAGCGATCCATACTGTCCAGTTCAGGACAACACTGGAGTGACTGAGCAACTTGAAGAGCTGTCTTTTATACTGTTAAATACTAAATGCAAGACTTGCATTAAGATAGGATAATAAGCAATAGGGTCTCTTTACCTACAAATCTGTATCATTTTTAAATGACTGAAGTATGCATCAGAATTAAAGATTTCCCTCCAACTTGTTCTATAGGCACTAAGTTATTTGTACCACTGCTATTGTAATTATTTCTAACCTCCTGGAAGGAAGTTAAGCAAAAGAGAGATCAAGACTTAATTTAATACAATAGGGTCATGTGAAAAGAATTTGAAGCTGCTGTAAAAGTAATGAGTGGCCTCAGGGAGCAGAGTCACACTTATCAACTGCAAAACATCTCATTTGAAGTTGTTATAAAAATTGCAAAAGATAATATTTATGAACTAGCTAGTATGGTGCCTGCACATAGTAGATAGTCACTAAATATTTACTTCAATAGAAGTGAGCATAGATAATAGATTAGTAAAAAGGAAAATTATTGAATAAACTCAGGGCCATTTGATCCATGAACACTTATGTTTATTTAACTAATAATTGTATTTGTCTAATACGTACAAAAGAACTATGTGGAAATAACCTATAGACCACTAATATTAAGTAGTTGAGAAATGCTATTATTATAAGCTGAGACAATTATACTTAGAATACAGTTAATCAAATTCTTATTTGATTAAATGAACATGCACAGTAAGAATAAACTGGTCACATGTTGGTTTTCTTTAAAACCCTATAATTTAGAATCTTATGCTTAAAAATATTAATTTGGTATCTCATTTAAACTGTATGCCAATATTAATTTCAAGAAGACCAATAATCAGCAAAAAAGCCTACATTTAAATATTTGAATTATTACTCTTGGTATTTCATAAGTCTAAGAATTAGTTTATTTGCTCAATAGATATATTAGAACTTTATAAAAGAAGTACATTTTACATATGAGAAAAAGTAGAGACTAAACCGAATTATTTGCTAACACTTAAAATAATTCGAATGCATTTTATACAGTATAATATACCTGAATAATGGTATTATTTTTGAAAAATTTTGGATTCTCTCAGATGATTTTGCATCCGGCTTCCCACTGCATTTTTCCTGGAGTATATTCATTTTATATCTGTCAATATATTGATGCACAGCCAGTTCTCCAATGCATATTTGCTGATTCATCACCACTGCTGTGCAGACTCACTGATGTGGGCCAACGATCAGATGCCAGTGTCATCTTTATCCTGTCTATGGTAGACCGACAACTATTGAGCAGGCTGACTTTCATGTATTTTGCCAACCACATGACATTCTAATCAGACTGTTTAAAATCCACATTCAGAAGATGGATCATAACTCGCGATGGCTAATATCTGTTGATTTACCATTCTTATATTTCCTGGGGGGAGAAATCAACACCTGTGGTATGAAAAATGCATACTATACACTGTCTACAGTGTTTATTTTCTGTTTTGAAAGATGCTGATCTGCCACAGATGCCAATGTACATTCTAATGCTTGAAATACTGTATACTCGAACGGGGTGAAAGTGCTGATGCTGCTCAAATATGCATGAGGTGGCTGATGCCTACTCGGGAACACACCAGCACTGCTGGCACAGGTTCAATCAGTAAATAAACATAAAATAGCCTTTTTCATTTTTAGATACAATTTTTTCAAAACCAGCTTGTATTCTTTCATGGTGGTGGTGGATACAGGGTGAATGCCTGTATCTTACATTTAAAGGCAGAAGAAATTCAATTCTATGCTAATTACATTAACCAGTTTTTGATTAGAGATGTGGTTGCTGTTGAAAATGGGGAAGGTTTTCTGTGAGCTCCCAGTGGGTCTCTTGGGTTTCTTTAATTAGAGGAGTCAAAAACTTGAACTAGTAGTGTTACACTTCAGTATATGCAATCCAGGCTTGTGACTTGTGTCACCCAGAAATGGTGGGTGTGTGTATGGAGTGGGAGCATTTGAGAGTTACTAAATAATACAGAACACTGTGTCAACTATCTCTAATGGATAGGGCAGGGTTGTTTAGAGCTCTGTGTAAGAGATGATTCTGATTGAGGGTATGGCTTGAGTACACAAGAACATACTGATAACATGAACACTTTACTTTCTACATTAGTTCGATAAACATACTAATTTAAATCTCTGACTTAGATATGACTGATTTATTCCTCAAATTCCACAGATCAAGAATAGTAGAGAGTTTCTATTTAGAAATTACTTCAGTGCCTGTGTCTCTTATGAGAACCACAGATAGAACTTCATATTAACTTTAATAAATGTTATCATTTTATCATCTATTCCATTTGTTTGGTGGCAATGAATAAAGTAGCATCTCTTTTTAATAATCTATGTATATTATTTGTGCCTGCATATCACTGATAGCAGTTATGTTCTTTCCTCTATTTCATCTGGAGACTGTTCAGGCGGACTCTGGAGGGCGGTTCTGCATATATTCCACATCCACAGTCTAGTGAAACACAGCAGGTCCCTCATGAAGCTGAGGACAGTGCAGCCACCATCTGCACACAGCCGATTTTGAAGGCTTCTCTGCTCTTTCCACCCCAGTCTTCAGAAAGCATCTTCCTCTAATCTGACAAGTTTCTATAACGTTGCATCTTGAGAAAAAAGGTTTTAGAGAGTTTTTAAGTATTTTCCTTCCAGACAGCCCATGAGATCTTCGTGCAAAATTTTCTAAACCCTTCTCAGAAACTTTAAATTGGATATCAATAATTCTTCCTGTAACAAAAAGTGAAGATTCTTTCTTTGGCCGATTCACCCCACTGGATGACAACCATCAGATTTGGGTATTATACGTATCTCTTTGTTTGTTTTCAAAACTTCTGCTTCCAGCAAAATCATTTAGACAATAATGAAATATTTAAAATAGTATAAAGCTGGATGACACCTTAAATATCAAGATGTTTTTGACTTCGAACCTATTAGGAAGAGTAATTTCATTTCATTAACTAAAGTGGCTGTCTTTGTCACTCTGGCAAATCAAATGACTTGGGAACAGTGTCAATGCAGACAAGAATAATAAAGAGAAAGCATAGATTTTTAATAAAATAAGATAAAGATTGTGAAAATCCTATAAACACTTGGTTTACATAACTGTAATTCTGAAGCATTATTATTAAAACTAAGACTGCGTATAAGGTTCTTATCAAACTTCAACTATTCAAAACAGGCATAAATTTGTATTCAGAGGATGAGAATTCCTCAATTTGGAATCTATGATTCTAGGTCATGGCTCTAATTGAACAAGGGAGAGGGGAGGCTTATCAGTCCTTCTGGAATTCCCAGATTGTTTTTTCTCTCTGGAATCAGTTTAAAAATTTCCAAGGTAGTTGGCAGTGCTTCCCAGCAGCTGCCCAAGTAGCAACTGCAACAGCTGGGTCAGTACAGCTACTGTTACAGCAAAGAAGGCTTCCAAGGCTCATAAAAAGTCTAAATAAGTAGAGATTTTATTTTTTTTGTCAAAAAAAAAAAGAAGTCTAACAGTTGTTTCTATGAGATCTAAGATTTTCAGATATTTCTGTTTGCAATATCACAAAGAAATTGGAAAAAGAGTCAGTTAGAGACCAAAGCTGTTAGTTATCACTCATTATGTTACATGATTTATAGCATATGGCATAATGCTTTTGAACATAAGAAACATTAAAATACAAGGAAAGTTTGAAATAAACAGGATAACAGAGCCTTCAACACCACTTACCCTTAACCTTTTCTTTCATTTACTGAATATCTACTGAATACCTATTCTGAACCAGGCACTTAGGTTGACACTGAGGATACAGCTGTGAAAGAAGGAGACGAAAACCCTTGCCCTCTTAGAGCTTACTTTCAATATTTTTAGTTAATCCATTAATTCCATAGTTTCCTAATTTGAATAAATGATCTCATATCCAAAATGCTAACAACAGGTAGTATTTTATGACTTTCTATGGGCCAGATACTGTTCTGGTACTACACACACATTGGCATGTTTAATTCTCCCAGCAACCTGATAAGGCAGAAACTGTCTTACAGATGAGAAAATTAAGGAATTCGACTGCCTGAAGTTCCACAATTAGGAAGTGGCAGCACCAGGATTTAAATCCACACAGTCTGCCCATAGAGGCTGCCTTCTTAATCCCTCCACCCTACTGCCTTCTCATAGTAACAAACACTGCAATTAATAATAGGTATTCCTGATTATTTTGTTTCTGTTGACTTAAAAATTAAATGCATTGTTACTTTGTTTCTAAAGAACAATTTTCTGTTTATAAACCAGGTATATCACCACTAACAAATCCTACATATGCCAGAAATACGCAGGCCATGAGAGTACTTAAAAATAAATGCAGAAATCACAGTTTCAAATCTGATTCTGAATTTGGCAGTTATAAATAATCACACTTAAAGTGTTCTCTCACCTCTAAGCCAGTGTATATGGTATCTGTAGCATTAAGTGCCATTTATTTTGGAGTATGTGCAGGATCTCGAGGCCATGCAAAATGACCGCCGGGACAGTTAGTCTAAATCCTTCCTTTTACAGATGAGGGACTGAGATCGAGAAAGGTTTCCTAAGGTCACACTTGAGAGCATCATCTCACTTAGAGACTTAGTAATATTTCCATTTGTTCTTTAACCCAATTTGAAGATTAATGGACCAGGTGCAGTTTTATATAAAACTGAAGATAAGATAGCTGTGAAATTCTCTCCCTGGCAACCTCCAGAATGTTTAACATGGATAGTGTGATTTCAGGAAATCAACACTTGGGATACTTCAACGAAAGATTTAAATTTTCTTCAGAATAGAGGGTGTTCACATCGAAATATGATATAGATGAAGCTTGACTAAGGGAACGTGATGGCACAGTATAAACCATTATTAACCTTGGTGTCAAACAGAGCTATGTTTGAATCTTGATTTTGGCTCACTAACCTAGATCTCTTGGGCAAATTTTTTCTTGGAGCCTCAGTTTTCCCATCTGTAAAATGGGGGCATGAATGTCTATTACTTAGGTTGTTATATAAACTAAATAAGATATTGCATTTTAAATATTAAAACAATAAAAACACATCCCCAAAAAAGTGAGTTTCAGTACCCTCTGTGGTTCTCTTAATTATTTTGACGGAAAAGGGAATTTGTTCACAAGATGTAGACATCATTTTGATACCACATATTGCCCTTCTAGGCTTATATATACCACTTTTCCTCCCGTTGAAAATCTCCTAAATTTTAGTAAAAGTATACCTTAGCAGTTTGCTAGATCTTTCTTCTAGACTATGGCAAAAAGGACAGATAAAATCTTTGATAATATAAAATCTTTTTAAGCTTAAGAAAACTCCTCATTGTCTGGCTTAAAATAACATTTTTAGCTTCATGGGCACCCTTCCTCTCCTTGCAATTAACATTCTAGTGATGCCAAACCATCTGTTATTCCCTGAAAATGCCATGCTGTTCCATACTTCCACGTATTTACATGCCATTTCCTCTGTCTCCAATGGCCCTTTCTTTCGTGTTCATTTGCCAAACTCTTGCCTGTCCTCTTGCACTTGTGGTAAACTCCTTCAAGGCAGGATCTATGCCTCCCTGGCACAGTGCCTGGGACACGAAGTGTATGAGTACCATGCAAATGTCTGTTACATGAGTGAATGAGGCAAATGATCCAGCAGCACAATTCCATATTTCTTTTAATTAGATTTCACAATAGTGTAAGGAAATTTATTTGTGCAATTGTATACCGGCTCTCCAAGAAAGACTGAAATCAGACTTAGAAAAATTTGACTGATGGCATTATTGTTCAAGTGCGATTATAGTTTCATGAAGGATCAAATTTGAAGGACAACCCTTATTAGGATATATGTTTTGGAGATTACTCCTCTAATGTATTATATGTCAAGAAATTTGTAAATCTAGATTTATTATTTTTAATGTGAAAACAAGACAGCTCTGATACCAGCCAAGCATTTTATCCATCAGTAAAATATATTACATGGCACATAGCTGGAGCTTATAACCATATTTTTAAAGTAACACTACATGATACTCAGTGGAAGATAATATACTGAAAACCTACCTGAAAATATATCAGAATATCACTAGTTATAAAAATTATTTCTGGTTACATGGATGAAACTAAAAATGGTTAATTTTTCCTTTTTTTTTTCCTACACTACAGTCCTTGATACTAGAATTTACTCCATACTTTAATACCTCGAGATCCAAGGAGAGACTCAAAACTAAGCCTTTAAAGTATGAATCCTTTCCAAAAATAACTAAAACTACTCAAAAAATGATCAGCTGAAACCAAGAATAAAAATAATTGTGCACTATCCATTTGTCAAGAGGAAATGTTTAGTTCATGAATTTAAAAAGAAAAACTGGAAAATGATAAAAATGCCAATTTATTCAAAACCTAAACTATTTTTGAAAGTTTCACTCATGTCCTACTCCTTTCTGAGGTTTTCCCTACTGACTACTTACCCTTTGATTGATCATTCTTTTCTGAATCACTATACATCGTGTCTTTTGGTCTGATTATTTTGTTTATACACATTTTCACTCTCTTAAAGAACTATGACCTCTTCCTCAAGGAAAGGTGATTATGTTATACAAATTCTCTCCAAGTCCCACTGTGCTATACATATAGTAGATGCATAATAAAATATTTGCTGATTCTTATTTAACAAATGCCAAATGTGGAATTGCAATCCCAAAAATTGAGATTGTTTTGTGCCATTATTATTTGTTGTTAAGGAAGACCTCCAAGACAAGAGTGTATTCAAGGAGGAACCGAGTACATAGTGTTAAGAGGGGAGTAATGGCAGAAGGACAGCATCAGGGATTAATTCTTCACTTGAAAAAATAGATCGTCTCCTTTTCCCTAGGCAGTCTGCTGCTGAACAAAAATGAGCTACAGTCACCAGATTGGTTCATTAAAATATGGTCCCTTTAGTTCACCATGACTCATCTTTATGATGAAGCTGTGATTTGGGGAATCAAATGTGATAGTTTTGCTATTCTCCTGACACCCAAAAGAGTAACATAAAACTAATTTTTAATGACTTCATATTCAGTTTACTGCCATTGTATAGCTCAACCTCTGTATGGAGCCAACACCTAATAAAATTTGATAATGCAAAGAACTGTCATTGCGGTCCCTTTGAGCAATGGCCTACTCTAAGTGCTTGGTATTAAAAGTTTGTAGATATGTTCCAAGGAAATGCTCTAGATAATTAAAAAGTCCTTCACTATACTTAAATATCTCTTACCTCACTGCTCTACTCTACTAAACTTTATTGTCATGTTAACATGATTATTATCTGTTTTATTCACTTCTACATCCCATGAACAAGTGATACATAAAATGTTGAATTAATAAATGAAAAGTCTTTCACCATATCAGTTTTCTGGAGAGCTGGAAGTCTAAACCAAGGACTTGAACTTCAGTTTTATTTGAGACCGGGGCTAGCTAATGATGAAAAGTCATAGGACCAGTGAGAATTACTGGGTTACATTTCCTTTAGCAACAGCTTAGATATTTTATGGTTGCCAGAGGCTTAGTATTCCAAAGATATTTTCTATTTTGATATTACCTGGGAAAAGGGCACCTTGTGGAAATGCCTTCTAAAATTTTGAGAGTCTTAGACCTCTGAGATGGAACAGTGTGTGTGTGTGTGTGTGTGTGTGTGTGTGTGTGTGTGTGTGTGTGTGTTGTGTGTGTTTGGGGTGGGGGTGTCAAAGTAGGTAGATTCGAGAGAATACCCAGGAGATTTTACAAGGAGTTTCATTTCAAGGGTACTGTCAAGCCTGAAATATGATTCTCTGGTGAATCATATTAATGGTATTTATCACCATTCGGCGTGGCTCAAATGCTGTGCACTCCACTGAATACATTCCTCGAATATCTATACTATAATATGTAGTATTAGAGATTTAAGATGCCACGTTTTATAAGAATTGTTGAAAAATCCATTGAACTCTATTAGAAGACCTGGCTTCTGACACAACTCTGGACTAAAATGTGTCTTGGAAGAAAAAAATAAAATTAAAAATATTCATTAAGAAAAGAATCAGCAGTGCAACAATCTAGCTACAGAACCACAAAACAACAACAGAAAACAACATAGCAATTGAAAAGTGAGCCAAAGATCTATATACTAAAACTCATGGGCAGAGACAGATCCAAGTTTCTATAGAGCCTGAGATCTCACAATTTAGGGGAACTTTTTTAGAGAAAAAACAAACAAACAAATAAGCACTGCAGACACACAATTATACAGTGGCCTGGAAGGGGCCCGGGCAAATCCAGTGGCCCTGAAATAGCAGCTGTATGCGTTTCACGATATAGCAGCCTCTGCATATTGCCGTGGTCAGTCTGCTCATACGAGACCAACGAGACTTATATAACAGCTTTTTCAGCTAAATCCAAATCAGGAAAAATAAGATATATGAAAAAAGAAGAGTGGGAAGAATAGAAAAAGAGGCCATTGTAGCAGCAATGATGCCATAGTAATTAAGCACTGAAGTGGGAACAATAAGCAGTAGTAATGCTGACAGCATTACTATTTTGAGGGGAGAAAGGAGAAAAATGTTTTGCCTTGTGGGAACCAAAGAGCTATTTAAATGAGAATCTAGTCTAGGGTCATCACTCTGTCATGCTAAAGGCTTATCAACCATAGGACAGCTATTTTATTGCTAGAAAATTGCTAGACAATTGTGACACTCACCCTGAGGAAACCGAGTAAATATCCGGGAACACTTTACCATCTTTCCAGGCTCCGCTTCCCATTCTACCTCATATTCCTCTCTGCTCCCCCCTCCCACCCTGACACTTCCACTCCAGTGTTTCCACACAGATTCAACTTATCAAATGGCGCACTGATTTGGATAAAACCTGTATGCCAGAGGTGATTTCTTAAATAAAGTCCATCCAAATGCAGGCATTGTGCACTTTCAAATTTGTTACATACAATGGAAGTAAAACAGTCAGTCAACTGGCTTCAGTAGGAATGCTTTGAAAGCCAAACATTCTGACCAGTTTGAAGACAACTGTGTCCTTTCTTCTATGAAGGAAACATAGGTTTTAGAGCCATCCTTTTCCCAACATATCAAGTGATGAATTGCCTAGATCATGAGTTTGTTCTGGGTAGAGACCACATCTTTTCTTTTTTAATCTCTGGTCTCTTGATCAGTGCCTGGCATGAAATGAGTATTCAATAAAATGTAAGAAGTGAGCATTTCCTGTGAACACATTAAATCCTGGAGGGAGTAGAAAAGTATATTCAGCATGGTGAGGTGCTTGATGTCCACCATATTCGAGATTCCAAAATAACAGACAGTGTTTGGAAGGATGCTGACAACTCAAAGGACAGCCATACATACTTGAAGAAGAAAATGGAATGAGAGAAGGATGCTTCAGGCCCTGAGTCCTTACTGATTTTGATCAAAATTAGCTAATCATGATCCTGGTGCCTGTGAGATGACACAACACCAACTTGGTGAGAAAGGCAAGTAGCCCCAAAGCAAACTTACTGAACAGATATTTAAGAGATGACCAAGTTTAAGACTGCAAGTAGTTTCCATTCAACCCTATGTCCACTGCCACTCACATCTGCACCTGCTACGTTTACATTGACTTACAGTCACAAGAGAGACAAACGAAAGCCCTTAAAATCAGGTGCTGTGTTTGTAATTTATGAAGGGAAGTAATTTGAAAATATATACCAGGAAACAAATTTTTAAACAAGTTTTAAAGCCTCCCCATTTTAGCTATCTGAAAATTCAACCATGGTATACAGATTCATTAACAAAGCTATCAAAACATTTACTGTTTTTGAGATTTACAATGTTAGGAAACTTTAACCTTTCAACTGGAGGAAATAACCTTTATTCCAACTCATAATCTATGTTGTCATTAGAATTAAAATAGCTCCACCCTAACTACACAAACCTACAAGTCACTTTTGTCCAACCCACAAAATAGGCATGATATGAGCTCCCCCTACTGGTATAACACTATTCCCACTTCATGAATCCAGTAAGGGATCGTGTCTGTGAGTTGTAGGATCAAATAGAATTGCAATTTAGGCTTAAAAAGGAGGAAAAGCAAAACAAGTTAAAAAAGAAAAAAAAAACACACACAAAAACATAAAACTCTAAAATAATCTGTCAAATAAATATGTAAAACACATGTTTATAAATATTTGACAGCCCTTTTTAAGTCTCCATCCAAGACTGGACCGGCAGAGTGAACTAAACGGCTGTCACTCTTAGGATGCTCTGGTGTCCTCATTTGTATTCAGACGGATCAACAAGCAGAGTTTAATTGCAGTGGTGCTTATATATCTCTCTAACAGCATATGTGGGATTTTCCCTCTAACACTACATATGAAAGGCCACAGGCTTTAGAGGAATAAAATAGAGCAGCATCATAGAAGTTGAACAAAATCTATCTGAGGGCCTTGAGGTTTTTTGCATTTGAAAGTGACTTCTATATTGCTATGTGAACTGGAAAACCAAAGGTGGAAGCCTTAAGTTTTATATTTCAAACCACTCAAATTAGTTGTCTCCAGAGAAGAAAATCGATTGTGAGAATCAATGGCAAATATAGGTAAGGTGCTATGTGGGGACATTCACATTGACAAAGCAGGAGAACTGCTACAAAGGTGTTGCTAGTGATAAGCTGTTACAGAAAAAATATGTATATAAGAAGTGGAACTCCCACTCTCTGAGTCAGCAGAAGGGATTAGTAATGTTGCAATTTGATTATATCTGATTCTGTTATCACAATCTGTTACATATCCTACATAGAATATAAATACATAAAGCCATTTAAAGGCCAAATTATAGAGATGTCTATTTTTTATATTTTACCTTTTACCTCTATACCGATGGTGCTGCTTAAGTGGTATAACTTTAAAATGGTAAATGAAAAACAAAACATCAACATATGCAGGCTTTATTGAAAAGCCACTGGTTGAAAATCCCAAAAGCACATCAATCTGCTTTTCTCTTGAAGTCTGAGAAAATTGCCTTAGATGAATACAACTGGTTCAACGCATGGGCTTTGGCTTTTTTAAATGATGCTTTTTATAAAACATTTTCATGTCTTAAAAGTAAACCTATATATTCATTCATGTTGAATGTGTATGGAGAATTTGAGCAGCACAAAATGAGGTGACAAGATTGTTCTCATTTTTTCTTCTCCTTTCCAGATCCTTATTTATACTGGCATGCAACATTTTTCGTGCACAGCAATGTCAATATGAAACAATGAAAAGTAATTTGAGGAGTCATGGGACACCAATACATCTGTCACTTTCTCACCATCATTGTCGCCATCACCCTAGCCAGGTCAGGGTTATCTTTACTTGTTCTATTACAATAATCCCTTTCCTGGTTTCTTTGCTTCCTCTTTTGTTTCATCTATAATTTATTCTCCACAAAGCAGCCAGAGCAGTCTTTTAAAAATATAAACCAGATTATATTACTCCCCTTCTAAGGCTTCCCATGACACTATGAATAAAATCCAAATCCTTACCCCTTCTCTACTCTCTTTTGCTACCATTTTCCTGCTCAATCACTGTGCTCAAGCTACACTTAGCTTCTTTCTGCTTCCGCGTCTCACTAAGGTCTCCCTTTGGCCATTGGCATTTGCTCGTCTCTCTTCTCTGAATGTCCTGGCTCTGGTTCTAGGTGCACCTTTCTTCCTTATCATTCAGGCATTCCATACAAACCTCACCCTTCCCACAAAACCCAGTCATTTCATATTATGTCACCCTGTTTTATTTCAATAAAAGAAGTTTTATTGAACTCTGAAGTGTTCTTATTTATTTTCTCGGTTTTATGTCTGTTTCTTCCCTTTAGAATTAAATATCATGTGAACAGGGATTTTTTTTCCCTGTATTTCAAGCACTTAAAACACAACTGGCACAAAATATAAAACTATTATACCATGTTATCAATACCAAGGCTAGTAAAGTATAAGTACTGTATTATCAGTAAGTACTAGTGGAATAAATGTTCTGAATACAAAAAAATCTGTGCACGTGTGTGTGAGTGCATGTGCACACACGGGACTAATAAGCCAGTCACATCACACAAAACAGATGACATAGATGTTTCTCTGATAAGTGAGAAATTCCTACTTAACAGCAGCAGTTTCATTTTAATCACATTAGTAAAGGTTTAACATATTTTAATATGAAAGATTATAATTTTTATTTTAAATCCCTGACTTTAAAATATATGGCAGGCCACACATGAAACAATGGTGAACAGGGGAACTTGCCCGTGCCACCAACTGCATGGTCATGGACAAGTAACTTCGTCTTTGTATCTTTTATTTTCTACATTGAAATAGGGAGATGATATGTCTTTCTTGAAGAGTTATAGCAAATTTTTACTATATGGCTATAAAATACCTGACACATAGTAGGCACTCATTATAAATGTCTTAATAAAAAAAAAAAAACAATAAGTACAAATTAATCTTTAGAGTGTTAAACTGGGATTATCAGTTACTGGGGAAGATTATTAGCTGTGTAAAATTAGTGATTCATGTAAATATATAAGTAAATTAGCAGTGGTTTGTCTTTATCAGTGTTTCTATAATTGGCCAATTTGAAAGCAGCATACCTAAAAGTAATACGCTATTTGAAGCACTTTTCCATCTATTCCTTTTCATTCCCAGTAACCTCAGGGAGTATTATGCAGCTACTGCATTTTTCTTTTGCTTGGCCTTGTCCCAGAAGTACAAAAATTAGAAACTTTGTCAAAAGAAATGCTCCCTCAGCATTATCAGTAAATACTCTGTGCTAGAAATGTCAGAAATAGTACTTTTTAAATCTCAGATATTTAGAGCTAAAAAACACTTCAAAAAAGTTAGAAAAAATATCTCTGAATTTAGAAAAAATTAAGACTTTGTTGAAACAAATGCATTATTCAGTGTAACAGAATCCCTTTCATAAGTTCATTCAACCAATCCTTTAGAGTTCACTAAAATGGGCTTTGCTTTTTATGATTGTTTGCAGGTGCAGAAAGAGGCACCTGCCCTAGTTTGTGATGCGGTGGTAAGTATAGGTTGTGCTCAAACAGATCAAGCTTTTAACTGTCCGTTAAAAAAAGATGGTTGAGTGGAACTAAGAGGCTCTGGATCTGAATCATTGCCCCTTTCCAGACATTGGAAATGTCTGCATTCCATTCCATCCATCTTTATCTTCTTGTCCTGTTCTCTCCTCTCCCCTCGGGTATTGTCCCTACAGAGAGAGGGATCAGAGGAGAGTTCTGTGAATGCCTGTGTTGTCATATAATAGCAGCCTCAAAACTCTTTACTAACTTTTTTGGAAATTTACACATAGTGCCCAACATATATTCAAGACTTATCCAGAATTATCGATAGCAATTACCAAAAGGACTTGGAATATAGATCATTTAAAGACTTTCCTTATAGTATATTACCATTCCTTAGGTCTCCATATGCCCTGAAACACAGGGCAATAGAGAGAAGAACACTAATAAGATGCAGGGGCCAGGAGACAAATGGATGGGGTTGGAGAAGTTTCCCAAAGTGTGTACCATAGACTACTTTGATTCTTAATATCTTTGTTTAAGAAAAATGTTTCATGGTCAGGAGTTCCTTTAAAGCACTGTTTAAACAAAATTTAGCATGCTTCTTCACTGTTAAGACTTCTCAGTCTTTCATATGTGACTAAGGTGACCAATCATCCTGGTTTTTGCAGGACAGAGAAATTTCCCGGAATGCAGGATTTTCAGTGTTAAACCTAGAAAGTCTTGGGCAAATTGAAACAAGTTGGTCACCCTACCTGTGACTTTTCAAAAGGGGTCAAAGTATGCAGCATTTCTAAATCTCACTTACCTGGATAATAGCCTTTTGGTATAATAGCCTTTTGGTATATCCTCTGGTATAATAGCCTTTTGAGGCATTCAAGTTCTACAGAACACATTTTCAAAAGTGCTGGAGTAGAGGAAGGTTGTCAGAGCTGCTACTCAGCAGTACCAAACACTGATCTCAACCTTTGTCTTGTCTGGCAAGAAGGAACCATATATTTCCTAATGAAATATCTCTTGACAACAGTAAATGCTATTTTAGATGGGTGAGAAAAATGCATGTGACATAGAGTCAGGAAGAAAATCTACATCTGGGATATGTTTTTTCCTGGATTTTCTTTTCAAAACATACATGTGTGTATGGGGGTATAGAAACAATTGGGGGAAGAAATGCTTTAAATGACTAAATATTGTATTTGTTAATAAGAAATGTTGAGTTGGAACTGTAAAAAAAAATTCAGCCTATCCAAGCCCGAAGCCATTTAACATTCCACCTTTTAAGTTCCATACGTGGACACAAACTCTTTTTCTACAAAATGTCGAACACCACAGCTTTCTCCTTTACTCTTCTGATATTCTGCATTGAGAAGTCGTGTTCTCTCTCACCAGACTGCTCTCCAATGTTGTTTCTCCAAACTCTCCTTTTTATCCCCATAAATATCTTCTTTTATATTTGAAGCATGACCTTCCCACATTGCTCCAGTTTCATTTATGGGGGAAATAGATGGGATAAAAGAACTTGAGGATGTGGGTAAGAACCGTGGCTCCAAGTTGGTGGGAGAAAGAGAATCACTGCAGATTTCATGAGGAAGGACATGTCTTATGGCACTTCTGATGTCTACTCGAAGACAGTCAAGCGCCATAGTTAGCGGTTACTGGGAAGTAAAAGAGTGGCCTCCGCGTTCACATATGCATCAGTTAAATGCTATCCCAGGAGCTGACGACGCTGTCCTGCCAGTCCATTCATCCATCCATTAATTTCACAAATACTTATCAAACACCTACTACATGCCAGGCACAAGTCTATGGAATTCTGCTGGTTGCACCTTTACTTTCAGTCTGATGACAGTGAGGTGACTTACTTTAAAATCATTTCCTCTAGAATCCCCATGGCATCACATAGAGGCTCTATTTTCCTCTTCTACATATACCACTGCATTTTTCATAAGTTAAAATCTGAACTCACAGGATTCTACTCTCTCATTTCATTAAATCAAGAAAGCGTCTACATGAAAAGAACTAATATCCAGTGTTTTATTTTCCAAGTAATATTCTTTCATAGCTAAAGTACATTTTATGTGGAGTAATCATTGTAATTCCTTGAAAACTCAGACAAGACGGGCTTTTGTCACTAGTTCAATGTCAAATTAAATGAAGGCATCAAATGGATTTCCAAATGATTCTATTCTCTGGCCAAAGTCATTTGGTATTTTAATAAGTAATTTGGATATGGAATAAAGTATTCACATAGGGTAAAATTACTTCAATTACCTACAAACTAACTAACTAGAATCCTAAAATATCTTCAATTTTTTTCTCTGCACACCACTTTTAGTAGAATGAGGTAAATCACAAGTGAACATGTTGATATACTAGTATCAGATGCCATGCATTTCAAAACAAAGACTGACTTTTATTCTGATGAAGGGCAGCCATTGCTGGGTTATAAGCAGGGAAATGATATGTTCAGAGAAGTATATTATATAAATCATTCTGACTGTACAAGTAAGAAAAATTTAGGACAAGACTAGAAGCAGAGAGACCAATTAGGAGGCTTTTTTTCAATGTTATACAAGAGATGACTAGGGATTGAAATAGGGGATTGGTGGAAGGTCTGGAGATAGAGATCTGAGAACAATTCACAGTGGAAAATTCGCAGAGTGTGCTGATTTATAGGACTGGACTGGCTTTATAACTCTGCTACATTCTATTTCAAAGCAGAGCTTAGCATAAGGGAGCTCTCTCTTCATGAGAGGCCAAGGGAGATTCCTGAATCAAGGCCTGAACATGGTTGGATAGCATGGACCTCAAAGCCGTGAGAGCATGAGCTTCTAGAATATAACCATTTAATAATATCCCACTATTTAAGATGCAGTACTATAACTCTACTACTAATTCCCTTTTATCTCTAAACTGCCATTTGTGTTTATTTTTAATTGTATTTAAAATTAACACCTACTTTCGAAGATAACCACATTCAAGCTATGATTATGGTTGCCTTCTAAGTGACTGAATAAAATCCTCAACATTGTAAACTCTCCAGTCCTCAAGGATTAGATCTCAGAGTGCATCACAAAGCTCAAAGGGCTCAGGAAATAAGACACCATATAGCTCCACACGCTTTTTCACCAAGTTTCTACCACTATCACTTAAATCAATATGTCAGAAATTCTACTTGTCAAAGGTCATGTTATTTCTATTCGTGCGACAGTCTCTGGAGAGGACAGTCAGTGTATCTGAAATGACTCCCACCCTCATTCAATGCTTACAAGATCATGCAAGATTTCTTAATTTAGCCAGGACCAGATATGTACAGAGTACATGAATTTTGCGTAGATGCCACCATAGAAATGAGCACCCTCTTTAATTGATTCCACTAATAATGACCATTCTGTTTGTGATCTTCACCAAAAGAAGGTAATGACAGAACAGCCACCTAGTCAGCCAAACTACAGGGTTAAAAAGAGAGAAAAACAGCTGGAAATTAGAAAAAATATGGAAAATATTAAGCTTAAAGCAACATTATTTAATTGAGAATGGGTCCAGCTTAAATGGTCCACCTGCAAAACAGCTCTTAGAAACATCAGTCCAACCTTATGTAAAAACCAGTTCATTCTTCTTTTATTCTTCTCAGAGAGAGAGCAGCATGGAATAAGATTTTTCAGAACCAGTTCACTAACTTACAAGAACTGGAATAATTCTTTTGGTTTGACTCATTGAGCCAGTATGCTAACATTATTTAAACATTTTGTTTTCTATTTATTCCTGGATTTTTTTTTTTAAATCCTAAATCTATAACAAGTATGTAACTTACCAGAGAAAATGAAATTGCTCTTTGTTAAGTACACATTGAAAATCATATGGTACAATATGGATTGTACATTTAGTATAGTAAAAAAAAAAAAAAGCCAAATTTGAAACAAATTTGGATATTTTCAAATCCAAATTTGAAACAAATTAAGTACAATTTGGCATGCACCGTAGCACACAATGAGAGATTCCTATGTATTAAAATCTGTCTGATGACAAGTGAAATTTTCTGCTTACTTAAAAATACCAAGATAGGAGAAGGACATCTTAAATAAAACTCTAAATACAAAAATACCTTGAGAAAATATGGATTTGACTACAGTAAAATCTAGGATATCTATCCTGTAAAGAACCATAGACAATGTCTCTCAGATGGGTAGAAGACTCGTTGGTATATGTAAGATAGACAAAGAATACTCTAGAGGATATACCACAAACTCCTGAACCTCAGCAACAAGAGAAACTTTGTTTTTTGTCTTTTAATTGCAGAAGTCTTTCCTACTTTCTCCCTTACTGTAACACAGCAGCTAGAGTAATCTTGTAACATCGTCAGTCAGATTATAACATTCTCCTCTGCTCCGGAACTGTGATGGTTCCCAGTTTACTCACAGGAAGAGCCAAACCCTAAAGAAGGGTCTGCAGGTCACCACCCTCCTCCACCTCTCTTCCTCATTTCCAAGCACCCTCTCACTCACTTTAATCCAACTAACATCCCTAATCTTCGAACACCCAAGTTACGCACTGGCTTCAGAGCTTTTGCATTTACAGTTCTGGAATGCCCTTTCCTCACCTATCTGCAAGGTTTGCCCCTTCATTTTCTCCTTCTCTTTGTCCAGGCCTTCCTGAACACGCTAGATAAATTAGGAACCCTACCCCTCAACTCCCCTTATCCCACTTTTTTTCATCATACATAGCACTCATTACCATCTGATAATCTATATTTTTTTCTTGTTTATTTGTTTACTGTTTGGGTCACTTCACAAGAATTAAGCTCTACCAAGGCAAGAATTTTGTCATTTTTGTTCTTTCTTTTAAATGTTATTGACTGTGTAGAATGACATGGTGCAATGTTGACATCTTCCCATGGCCAGTTGCTGCGAGTGTTGAACATAAACAGCTCACAGCTGAATCCCCCTCTAGATCTAGTCTGCAGCTAAATGGAGACACTGGGCCCAAGGTAACACTCCTGCTTTACAGTTGCCAACATCAATGGTGAGGTGCAAAGGTAAAGACCTAACATCTCAAACAGCATACCTTATAGAGATCATTCCATCTTGAGAGCTCCATGTGGGCCTACTGTGCCCCTTTTAAACTACACCAGTTCAACTTCTCCCTCTGCCCAATAGATGCTGATTCTGAGAGTACTACTCAGAATCTCTTCCATAGATGCTGATTCTGAGAGTACTACTTTCTTCTCTTCCATAGATGCTGATTCTGAGAGTACTACTCAATATAGTTTGCACATATCTCAACCTCAGAATCTGCTTCCTGGGAAACCTTGCCAGGATCATAGATGAGGAAACTAAAAACAGAGAGGCTGAGTAACCTGTCTATGGTCATGCTGCTAGTAAGCGGTGAGGCCAAGATCAAACGCAGAGTTTAGCTCTAGAGCCTGGTTTTTAACCATACTTCCTGCTGCTAAACACATAACCATATTTGTTCCCTCAAGAATTTAAAATATATTAAATATCTCAGAGTAAACACCTATAAAAGAAAAGGAATGAGGTTAGGAATGGGGGATGAAGGAAAAAATTAATAGAAAATAGACAGCAATCATTACGAATTGAGGAGTCTGATTAACTTAGAAAACAGACAACAAAAATCCATAGGGGTTTGAGTTCTATGTTAAATAGAACAGATAATTTCAGAAATAAAAATGAGAGTGGGAAGGAAGTAAAGAAATGAGATAACAAAATCTCATATGATAGTTGATAGAGTTTATAATTTATATAATTTATATAAACTGTAGAACGTAGGGTGTGGTGTAGTTACTGCAAAAAGCAACTACAAGAGGTAGGATCATCTCCTGAAATTCAAGGACTGGCTTAGTTACCATATGTACTGTTGTTGAGACCATGGGTAAGATGTTCATCCTTTCTGACCATCACCCAAACATCTGAAGGTTGTTATTGTGATAAAATAATATTAATTAATATTATGATAGTCCTTTTTATAAACCATAGAGTGTTTTAAAAACAATTATACATAAGTGTAGGCATCCTTACAGATTTAGCTAATTCATACTCTAATGTCAAGCAAAAGTGTAATAAAATCTTCACCTCTATTTTAAAAGAATCTGTTTCTAAAAAGCTCAAATCCCCTTAGAAAAACTTTGCAATGCTTAGAGCCCTGATAAAAATTCTTTCTGTAAGTATACCGAATCCTTCAGATTGTGAATCCTCCTATTCTTTTTTTGGTTTTCTATAGAGGTAATATGACTACCATTATAGTTTTAAGATAATCATTTGCTGTTTTGAAAATTTTAACTTTTTTTTTCTCATCTACTTGTGTAACGACAGTTTTTCTAATATCAACAGGGTCGTTTCACTTCTTTTCAAGGTACAGAGCTAGTTGTCTCTAAATACTGAGAACTATGATTGGATTCATAGATTTCTGATTATTATCTCGGCATCAATACTTTAAATCATGAATGGTAAAAATCATTAATTAAAAGATTCAAACTTCTAATTAAACTCTTCAGACAAATTACATTCTTAGAGTAAATGGGACTAAGGCAAAGGTAATATAAATTCTTTTAATTTCATTTTTAATTTTATGGAGTTCAAAGTTCTTTGCATTAGTTTATTATAATCATCTTCTTACAAGCAGATATTCTCTTTTACTAATAAAATAAATAAATATTCAAGGAGACTGAGAGTAAAAAATGAAATAAGCATTCTTGAAGCCAATTAAAAATCTAGAATACAAATCTGATTCACAATCCAAAGCCATTCACAGTCCAAAGCCATTCCAACTGCACACGATTTCATTTCTTTTCCTAGATATGGTTTAAAAAACATATATGGATGGTTCAGACAAAAGTTTGTAGCATCTATTTCATATTCTCAAGTAATCTTCTCTGGAATATCAGACACCTATTACTGTTCTACTGAAAGAAAAACAAGTAATTTTTATTTTTAAGATGGTAGCCATGTGTGAAAACAAAGCACAGCCATGTTGATGGCAAAGGTTTCTTTCTCCTCCCTTCTTACTTTCCATCATTCTCACTTTGTTTCTCTCCTTTCTTTTTGTATTTTTCCAATTTCATTATCCATTACATGGTCATCACTTATTCTACCCTATTTCATTATTGTTGCAATATTGTTTTTCTTTGCGGTTAAAAGAAAGCAAAATGGATTCCAACCTATGGAAAGCTGAGATAAGATTTTGATTGAAGTTCTTATGGCTATGAACCCATCTCCAGGTAGAACAGCAACCCTGAGGTGTGGAACAGCAAAAACAGGCATAGTTTCTGCTTTCTTCCCTGCGTGTACTGCCCTGGATAAATCTCAGACCTTGCATATGTGGTAGTTTCTTTACTGAATCAGTATTTCAGCTGAAGCTGCTAACAATTGATACTTGTCAGACTTTGGCTTAACGTGAACCCAATGGAGAAAATACATGATGAGGCACACTGTGTTTGCGAGAACTTGACCATGACGGTAAGGTGAAGAAGCTACAAATTGAGGTCAGGAAAGGGAATGAATATGGCAACATGGAAGAAAAAAAATTCCTCAGCCTTATATAAGAATATTTTGTGAAATGAATATTCAGTTTCCTGTTATTTACAGTATATTTAACATTTTATTTCTGTAGAGAATTACTTTTCTTTTGATAATTAGAATAATATTTTTCTCATTGTATGCTAAGAAGAGAATTTACATATAATCTCCTTAGGTGTAAGGAACTGTGTCATATTCATCTTTACAGCTCCAGAAATCTTGCCACATTGCCTAGGTTATATTTAGGCTTGTTCAATTCAACTTAATTCCTAAATATCATCAAAAATTCACTAGAAATGTAAGAATTTTTTTAAATGATTTTTAAGTTCTCAGACTTCTTATAATGGTGTTTCCCAGTTTCCAGCAATCCGTATAATCAGAACTGGCAGAATAAAGTTTACAATTCTTTGTAATGTAAATATTTCTCGTTCTATCCAAAATGTACACATATGAAGTAAATGTCTTAATTATGGACATCTGAATATAATACAAAGATAAATTGCACAAGACACTTTTGTATTAAGTAAAAACATATAACTGGTTGTCTACACCAAAGTTACCATAATAACAATTACCTGGATAATTAAAATAAAAATCAAGCTTTCTTTATGCAAACAACAAACATAAATTTAATTTGACTTGTTGCCACACATATCTGACATTAATCTGTTAAAAAATTCTCTTAAAACTACATATTTATATAAGTTGTATAAATAGGCCCAGTGCTTCATTCTATCTCATGAAATAAAAATATAGCATTGTATCTATGCCACATGACTTAGACACATTTCATTTCTATAGACATTATCATACAACTTACCATATGATGCTATTAAAATTTAATTGTGGATTCCTCCAGACCTATAGCAGGATAATACATTTATAATTATTTTAATAATCGAAATATAGTTTTTATTTTACTGGGCTTATTTATTGTTTTTAGAAATCCACCAAAAGTCTAATTAATCCAGAAATATTTTTAAAAGAGAGTAAAGAAAAGTATTCATAGACTTGTCTTTATAATATGACTGAAAGACTTTGAGAGAAAAGCAGGGGTTAAAAATGATCCACCCACACACCCCTAGATTTTGAGAGGAGGTTCCTTTAATACTTTTTTCTTACTGCAGTATTTGTTGCTTAAGGAAGTCTGTGGGTGGATAAGATGTTATTATCCCTCCTACACAAACCCATTTTTGTATTTACAACACTAAATCTCCATATATATATATGTACTTGAAATACCAACCCTTTTCTTTCAACTATTTTCTGAAATTTTTTGAAATTTGGTCCACACATTACCACACATTATCTTCCTATAGGACGCATATATAGGTAATTATAGTTTATCATAAACTTTTTCAACTCTGAGTCTATCCAATAAAGGTTATTTGATGTAGATGCCTTTCCAACTAAACATTTTTGTTTGAAGACAGAATTCCATAAATAGCAGGTCTTAGGTTCAAAACTAATAATACAAAATTATTATTTGTGTTAATGAGTTTTCTTAAGCACTAAAAGAAGATATAGTTACTGAACTGGGAAAAGCAAGCCTTTAAGATTTTTGTTTCATATTGCCCTACAAATTACCTTTATGAATGAATGCACATTTGCAGATCATGTTAGAGACATAGTAAACATGTTTTACCTAAATAAAGTTAGCCCTTTAAATTTTCTCATCTGAATAAATCGATAGTTAAAGATTTTAAAACTCTCTAAAAAATGTATACTAGTAAGTTAATATAAATTTTATGAAACCTTTCTATCCCTTTTATATCATAGCAAAAATGTTCCCTCAAATGCAGTAAACACATGTTCTTACGCAAATGGATTAACCTTATTTTCTAAATAATCAGATCTAATTGTTATTGCTAAGGTAATATTCATTCATTTAAAAATATAGAACAATCTAAAAAAAAAGTAAAAAATGATGTATTTTACAGTGATTTTGGACTTGGGGTTTAATGATATCATTTATGATGTATAAGTGTTTTTGCAAATAAATTTGTTCACAGCACTATACAGATCAATGCACTCCAGTTGAGAATTATATTCACCTTCATTAAAATAAATTAGAAAAATAACCATTAAGCATCCAAAGTGCTTGCAAAGATACCCCAATTATTAATTAAGTACACATTATTGAGAATATATCCTATAGCGATCAGTAGTTAGAACAAAATCACTAGCTAGGACTGTTGGATTAACCAAACAATCACAGGTAATTCAATCACTTCTAGTTAATTCAAAAGAAACTGATTCTGGCTCCTCTGATACCCTGGTCATAGATACTCCATCAGAACACAGAGGCAAGTCCGTCCTCTGTATAGCACAGGTAGTGAGTCAAATATATTTCATGTACAATTCAATGACTATGTGAAATGGAATTGTCCAGGTCATTCTAAAACTAGAATGGTTCAAGTTATTAAGCTTTTTTGGCAACTTATAATACAATAAAAATTTTAAAGATAATTAAAACCATTATCATTGCAGAGCAAAGTAACACAAAGACTGAAATAAAAGTAATTCAATTAAAACTGTTTGGCTTCTGATTTAAAAAAGTTTATGTTACTAAAAGTAAATACTCATTACCACAACTTTCAGAATAACTATTTTAAAAAATACAATTCAGAAATAAATGAGTTATATGCTTGTTTTTTTCTAAAGCAATTATTTTTTGAGAACTTGATTTTTTTCCAAGTTACTATAAAGCACCTGTAATTGAAAGGAAGAATAAGAAGAAAAAAATAAAAGAAAGGAGTTTCCAACTGATACATGAAGTTTAAGTTATAAATATCATATTCTCTCATAGTTTAAGCTCCTTCAGTTTGAAATTATTAATTTGATAATTAAGACCTTGTTTACAGGATAGTTATGCATATATTAATATTAATATCTGGTAATTGAGGGCAATATTATAAAAAACCTAGTATTTAAATAATTTCCTCATGAGTTCTTTCTGCCCTGTCAAATATGCTTGAAATCTTCTATTAAGAAGTTTTAACATGCACATTTATCTCAAAGATAACTCAGACACAAACAAATAAATAAACAAGGAAGATTAGATAAAGACCGAGTTCTTAAGTATGATTCATAAATATATCAAATAATTTGCATGGTACATACATTTCCTTAATAAGGAGAATGATATTGTTTGTTTTCTCCTCTCCTAAAATGCAAAATGTGACTTTCTCTCAGATACTTATAATGGCAAATATGTATCCATAAATAATGTCCTCATGTAAGTCGTCAAATACAAAAGGCAACTCCTACCTCCATCTCCAGATCCGGATCCTGCATCTGCAAAAAGAAAAAGAAATACTTTGTTTTTGCTTGAAAAACATATTCAAAAACTATTCGTAACTGTTTTTTTAGTTCATAATTATTTTCTTCATTGAGACAATAAAATAATTGAGAAAATTACTAATATTTAATCTAAAATATGTATTGATATCAATTTAATTTACATAGCATTACTTATAAAATAAATTCTCTATTATTTTCATATTTAAATTTTATGAAGAGTCATCTAGCTTTAAAATAATTCCTAACTTGATTATGTAAAATCTTTCATATTTTTATTTTAATCAGAATAAATTTGGTTCTAGTAACAAAAGAAATTGAAAATAAGATGCTTATAACAATCAGTGAGATTTAGAAATTAAACAGTCTAAGACATGCAACAAATAAACTCATAATTAAGGCTTACATTCTTGTAAATCGCACATGCACAAAGAGAAAAACAGTTTAAAAATAAACATCTTTTTATAACTGTTAATATATTTTTCAAATACCACAATTGTGGATAAATGTATCTACCACCAAAAGCATCTTTTGTTTTTGAAACCAGTAGAAGAGTGAGATTTGCTTTGTCTTTGTGCTTTAAATTGAATATACCCTAGGTGATGGTGGCAGAATAAAAAAAAAAAAAAAAACAATAATCTCCCTTCTGCATTTCTCTTTCTCCATTTTCTCTCTCCCCTCCCTCCTACATAATTACAACTGGTCAGAGATGTTTATTTCTGAGAACTCAGTACCCAGAAATATCCAGTTTTCTAGCTGGAGTCAAGCCCATTAAGTTTCCATCTGCTTCCACCTGTTAAGTGTAGAAATCATCTTCCCTCTACCTCCCCATTCCTTTGCATTCTAAATACATATGGTTCTATATTATCTACCTTATACTGAGAAATAAGACTAATACTGGTTTTGTCTGTCTGCTATGCCTTCGTGTCACACTGAAAGCTAACCAGGGTTCAAGAATTGTATCGACTGTCACTTCTGTAAACTTGTGTTTGATGTTTTAATCCAATTAAAATAAAACATTACTTCTACTTGTTTGCCACCATGACACTTTATTGAGTGGTACTGCATAGAAAGAGGCATGGTATATGAAAATCCACAGAAGCCTGGCACATGTGGAAGAATCGATTATTCTCCAATAGTCTCCCTTGTCATCATGTTAGGCATTAGCACTGCTATGAAGGAGCAGTGGTTTGAATTACAAGCCTTGGCAGAGACTCATATTTACTAAATTCACAGGATTAACACTGTATTAAGTAAGAATATCAAGTCTTTTATTAATTGCTAATATGAGTAAGGCTTACGTCTCTGGGCCATTATATCCTTTCCTTAAAGATAAGCTAATTGGTAAAACAATTTATAATAAAAACCTTCTTAGTAAATGTAGAATAAAATAAAGATTTTAATCATATGACCTGACTATTTAATGATAACAGATCAAGAAAGGCTAATGCACTCATCTCCATAATAGGAGAACAGTCCTTCAACTGAACTGAAAATCACGCCTTGGCACCATTACTTTTGGACAGGGCAGTGCTCGAATAGTCAATGTATAAAGTCTCCTTTTTATATACCTTCAAGGCTAAAATGTTAACTGACTTTATTTGAATTAACTTGAAAGTTTTATTCAGTATTACTTACAATGATTAGGTGCTAATAACAGGTTGTACTATTATAACACTAATATATTCTACCTGTGCTTTAGTTGAATGCATATAGTTTCTTTTTCCTTTCTCACTTAAGACTGTAAACTTTTTTAAAATCAAGGTCCATGTCTAGTTCAGCTTTCTATACTTACATGCATATTAGAGGAAATGCATAAAAGGTTAAAGATGCCAAGCTTCAAACATTAAATCATTACTACTGGATGACGACATTAGGAATGTTATTCAATCTTCCTAAGCTTATCCGTCTTCTATTCAATGGGTATAGTAACGTCTATTTCATTGAACTATTTTGAAGCTTACTGCACACTAACATATTTTCAATGCTTAAACCTTTGTCTGGAACATAATAAATAAAATTTTGAGTGAACATCTTGCCTATTTACTCATAGGTTTCGAATAAAAAGATATGGCTAGGGAAAATCAAGAAAGTGGCAGTAGTATTCAGTTTATGTTCCCATGTATGTTTTTAAAAATTCATGCACCATGGTTCTTAAGATAATTTGTGTTTGATTTGACCCAGATTAAGTAACTAGGGAAGAAAGAGAGATAGATTGAAAAAACAGTCACTTAATTCCATGGCATCATTATGAAAAAGTAATGGAAAGCTCTAATGATTTCTACTATAAATGAGCCACCCTGGCAAAACAGAGGTAAGTAACATACAAAAATCTTATTAATGAGACAGAAACACCTAAGAAAACAAGTCATGTTATTGGACCTGAATCTGGGTTCGTCGTCAATGCATTTCTTATAAGGCAAAAAAAAAAAAGAAGTTGACAGTGAGGTTTTTGACCAGACTGCCCAATAGAAAATGATTTTTGGACAAAAAAAAATATGTTTCAGTTCAATTAAATAAAAATATAAAGCTGTATCTTCTATTGCTTTTTCTTCCTGAAGATCACAACTTGCCACCTCCACTCAGTGTCAAACAGCATTAAAAAAATAAGTGGAAAATATATGAAGAAAAGAAGAAGAATCTTTTTTAAATCAGAAGTCAGAGCTCCAATTTATTTACAGTCAGACCTGGTTAATCAAAATTACTTTGGTCCCTCCATCATTATTCAGGCCAAAAACCTTTTAGATTTACAAGTCAATGGAAGATGCATTCAGTACTAATTAAATCCCGAAGAAATTTAAATCTGTGAATGAGCTAGGGATGGATTACTCAATTGTGATTAAATTTTCTACTTGGTTAAGTATTTCTTTTTATACTATAACCAACACATTAGGGACTGGAATGGAAAAATCTGAATGAATCAGAAAAATGCAATTGTATGTGCTGACAAGAACTTTGAGGTTGACAAGAAAGAGAGATTTTGCTACCAAACATTTTTAGCCATAATTATAACTTCATGACTGCTTATGAGTACTGCCCACTGATTCTCACTTGGCTATTGTTAGAGATAGACAATATCCTATATGAATAGGCAAATCCTTTTCTTTGTTGTCTCTGGTATTTGCCCACATCATTCCTGGTTTCCATGAGTCAGAGGTTCTTTTCTTTCTCTTTTTTTTTTCCTATTCCATTTGTCCTAATGTGTCATTTTTCATTTTTTGTTCATTAGATATGGTAGATTGAACTTTTGTAATTAAATTGCTCACTGTCTTTCTATTTTCCCCATCCTTACTATGAGAGTAGCAGGCTGGTCTTCCTCCTTTCCTACTGGGAAAGATAGTGCAATAACTCACTTCCTACTGTCACTTTCACTTATTACTTCTCACTCACAGATCAAGCAACAATGATCTGTTTGTTCTGTCAAATAAGAAGCAAGTGGAGAACCAGTCCAGCTTGTCTTATGATCACCCTTCCAGAAAGGACATTCACAACATCATGAAAAAAACCATGTAGGAGCAAAAAGCTACTTAAAAACTAAAACCAAAGCCAGAAAGCCTGCATTGTTGTCCATAAAGAATAAATAGACATGACTAGGGAAACCATTTCCTCTACCTCTCTTCTGCTAATTCTTAGAAACTTTGGCAGTCACAACTTGGAACATTATCAATTACTTACAATCAAAGGCGTACGATAATCTTATGAAAAATATGAGACTTTCTCTGTGCTCTTTTACCACTCTATCTTAGGCATGATTCACATCAACTTTTAACATAATTTCCTAGAATAGAAATACCTGTTATCTAAGAGGTACTTTTCAATAAAACAGATTTTCCCTATTCTTTATTTCTATTTTTGAAGGAAGTTTATATTTTATATCATCATTATTTTTCCCGAATATGCTTATATCATCCAATTCCTCTGAAATTATGATTTTCCAGAAAGATACTATTTGCCATTAAGGACAACTATCATGAGACACTAAAGTTTCTTTAATATATGTGATTTTAATGTCTAATGCCTAACCCGAAAACTTGGTTTCATTTTAAAGCACTGCTTTATCAAGTTAGGCTTTGTTCATCTTGTTTTTTGTTTGTTTGATTGTTTTTTCTGCTTGTAATGCTCTTTAGCTCTGACAACCACCGTACACAAAAGCGAAACCTGAAAAGCTAAAGAGCTTTTCCCTTACTTTTCCGCATATTATTCTTTGTTCAATGCAACTAATATAATTAAAAAGCTTTGTGGAATCCCAGACCGACTGTCAGAAAGCGCAGATGTCATTAGAAGGTGCAGCAAAAAACATTCTTCAAAATAATCTACTAAATGGTAAGGAGCATTTTGTAAAGCTGCTAAGGTTAGCCACCTCTTGACTTTCAAACCCAAATATGCAAGGCTGCCCTTTAACAGACAATGTTACTGTTCAAAATAAACACACAAACAAACTGTATCCATGCATAGATAGGTTTCTATATATTTGACACCTGGATGGTTAATCTAGAGATCTAATTATATTATTCAACTGCCTGCACTTCATTAAGTAACATATATATTAAAATCTACCAACATCCTTATGGTAGATTTTCTCTTTTCCAGAAGTGACTTGAAATGCAAAAAGACATAGAATAAGAATAATGCATGCTTTGTACAAAAGAATAAGAGGCTTGTCTAGCTAATAGTTTGAATTATTTATTTGGCGATAACAGGAGAAGCAAGACATGGTTTTTAGATTCAGACCCCGCTCAGAAGGTTTCAGAGAGTCTTCAAGATCACATACACACCTGTGGCACATGATCCTTCAGACACCACAAGTATCTCACTCTGATGTTTGCAGGCAGCCTGCCGCAGGTAACACTCATTCTGGTAGCTCTCTCCATTGGAACCACACACAGGCACGTAGTCATTGTTGCACTGGGGAACACACAGATGTAAGCCTTTGGTTAGTACTGGAGTGTGCAAATCTCTGAGTTCTTGAACAGAACTAATCATTTACAAAAAAAAAAGCACGGGTCTTTGTTTTCGGTGATCCTCACTGTATCCATTAAGTCTTTGACTCTGCAAGGGCATCATTAAAAAATGTACAAAAGCAATGTCAAGTCAGCCAACCAGTCATTCAGATGGAGGGAAAAAGCTAAATTGATCAGGCAATTTCAACAAAGTGATCAAACAAGCAATACTAAAAGAAATAGCAACAAATATATCAGTATTACTTAATACTGTTTTTCTGATATATGGCCCATCTGGCTTGGAGGGAAAAAATTAAACCATGCTATAATATTCAAGTTATTCAGAAACAGGTAATGTTTATCTGCGTTTGGAGAGCAGAAGTATATAGCTGAAATGCCAGAAAACTCAGTTACTTCTTTGCATGTTTTTTCGCTGTTGAATTTTAATCTTTACAAATTTCTGAATACTTGGATAAGACATTTGGATTACTAATTAGTTTTCCTTATATCTTTAGATAATGAGATATTGATAAAGATACAGTGTAGAAAGAAACAGACTGGAAAACGAGGAAAAATCAACCACTGAACCATATGTAAACTTCATTGATTATTCAGAAGTATTACTGTTAACATATTTTATAAAGAGAAAAATTCATTTTAAAACCTCATTACAAAAAAGTATGAAAATTAGGCAACCTGCAGGGTATGCTCATCATAATATAATCACGGTCTAAGGCATTAGAGATACTTGGCTGTGTCCTATACCTGCTAATTATGCCAGAGATATGATTATCTCATGATTACTACTACAGATGCACTTCATTGTTTAGTTATAAGAAATGTAATGATGAAGATGATTATTTATAAATACTCACCTATGCCAGAAACTAAGTAGAGCAAATCATATATACACATGTATGTGAAAATAATTTTCTGTCTTCTTATTAAAATACTTGAATTTTTGATGTGTTGTAAATTCATAACACATATAAAATAAACCAATGATCTAGTGAGGTGTCTAGGAGAGTTTTAATATATATGATAATAAACTAAAGCTCTATCATAAGTTAAATTTGACTCAAGATTTATGCAACAAAAGAGGAAATTCTCAGTAAGGTTATAACCTGATGATATAAACCTGAAATTTATTTTTTCATTCTATTTTCTTACAGTATCTATACTTTCTTCTTTCCAACAACCATTTAACTCTTGTTCTTTGCCTTTATGTAATAATGGCTTAATCATCCTAACAATTTATAAATGGTATAAGTCAATGGTCTCTGAAATGAAAGTCATTTTACGAGCCCTACTTTGCATCTATTAATGAAAAACTAAAATATATTTTTACTTATAATGATGTACTTTTCTCTCAATAGTAAATCTAAACTCTATGACACTAGTATTATGATCACCATAACTGCTAACATGAGGATTTAGATATTAAATCATATCTATTTAGAAATTATTTAAATATGATTAAAATACTTAAATATTTTAAATAATATATTTTAGAAATTTTCTTTATTTCTACAATTTCGAATTCAGATGTTCTTGAAGTTCTCTATACAATAATTCTTTTCAATAGTTATACTATATTTTAAAAAGTGTCTTGATTGGAGCTTTTCATTAATGAGGATTCTTTAACTCAATAGGCAATTCACTTCTGATCAGGGGATACCTGTGTAAGGGCAGCCTTCCACATGATTTCCATATTCATATATATGAAAATTCATAGATAAATATAGATATAGATGTAGGTGTAGGTGTAGATATAAATATAGATGTGGATATAGATTAGATATAGATGATACAGATATAGAAATATAGATTTTTTTAACTTACATCTGAAAATTGACCTACCATAGGACCAAACATCTTCATGATTACTGAAGAAAAAAAGCAATAGTAAAATGACAGTAAGAGCTGAATTTTCCAAAGAGCAGTGCTAAGGAGACATCGGATAAATGGGGCTGGTACTCATGTCAGAATCATGGCCAGGGAGGCAGGTGATAGGTGCTTGACAAATGTGCTATGTTCAAGTTCAGGGATAAGAGAATGTAGGGATGATTTATGAGAACCCACTAACACTAAATTGGTATCTGAGCACATGGAGGAGAGCCCATAAAGAAGTAAACAGTTGGTAACATATTATAGTCAGTAGACTTGCTAACCCTTTCAGTAGTTGTAATTAGTATGGATGACTGGACTGGTTAACTTCTCATGCTTGGGTCCTAGCATTCTTATCTCTGGTTACCTTTTAATTTCAGTCTCCAACCCTGGTTATAATACTTTGTGTGTAGATTATTTGGGTCCACATTTTCTTCACTCTGATTCCTAGAATTGTTCTATTTATCCTTCTCATCCACTTTTGCAGATTACTCAGATGTAGTCAGTGGATGGGGAATGAGGAGTGGGAAGTATTTATTATCTCTGTCAAGTGCTAGTACACAATGCTGAAATGCATCTTAAAATATCAAATAAACTGATAAAGTGCTCATATGCCATTTCTGAAGGATGCAGTAAGCCAAATGTGAACAGTGCTAAAAACAGAGCTGCCAAGTTCCATACAAGCCAAAAGGGAGATTTGTATGGAGCTGAAGAG
Organism: Pteropus medius; assembly: GCF_902729225.1. NCBI lineage: Eukaryota > Metazoa > Chordata > Mammalia > Chiroptera > Pteropodidae > Pteropus > Pteropus medius. The sequence continues at coordinate 3,419,925 of NW_024351729.1, forward strand.
CTTAACTGTAGATTATCAGCACGACATTTTTGGCCCTTAGTACCATGACTTGCACTCATTAATATGAATAACACACAGAGGAAGCATGCTCTAAATCATTAAGGCTCAAGAGTGGAGGAAGTCTGATCTTAGGTTTTCCCATTTCTCTCACTGCCTTGGTGTAGGATCTTATGCGTATCACTCAACAACTAAATATAACAACTATAAATATAGCTCATTTCTCTACTTGAAATGGTTAACTGGGGCATTTGGGAGGATTAAGAGAATAATGTTTTTAAAATACTTTGCAATATTCATTTATTTAAAAAATATAAATTATTTGCCTTTCATGATATGTATTTTAACTAGCAGAGTCACCATCTAACATTGACACTAAAACATGCATGTCTAAAATTAGAAAAATAAAGTAAAACAGGATAACATTAGCATGGAAATAGGCTAACTACTACATTAAAATGTACCAAATTGTTGAAAATAGTTTTTAGTGGTAATCATGATACTGCTCAGTTTCAGATCAAGTGACATATTCAGATGTTAACTGACTTGCTGAAGGCCACATAGTTGGCTGGTAAGAGAAAAAACAACACTAACACCCAGATGGTTAGGCCCATAAATGTATGTGTTGTATAAACTTCCTCTCAGGGAAAAGTGATTCTATTTTTCTTGAGATGTTTTAAAAATCTTACTTTTATTTTCCAAATGTGTGTTTTTCAGTAGAATAATTTTGTTCAAAAAAGTCCACATTGCTTAAGAAAGCAACTACATGCCACATGGTCATCAATGACTTGACATTCTAGAATAAATGGAATTAATTTTGCTTTAAATGAACAAAAAATATTTATGTGAGAAGTTTTTCATATGATTTATTGCTTGTTTGGTTAATAAGGATTTCATTTAGCTGAGATTTCAGCATCCAGAAGCTATACATAACTTTTATATATTGTCGGCACCTTCTCTAGAGTCTGGCACATATAAGGTGCTCCACAGATGTTAAGTGAATTCTGCTATATTCCCAGTTGTCAAAGGCTTAGGAATAATGGCTTAGAATATGGTATGTTTCTCTTCCAAAAAAAGAAAAAGATAAAAAACCTGCATATTTCCCAATCTTTTGATCATTCTATAGGTAACTTTTACTTCTTATGACTACATTTCTTTATATGGAAAAAGTTTTCTATTTTGAGTGGGCCATGACTATGGTAAATGTAATTCTGTGACTTTCGTGACTGGATCATGAAAGGATATAGTCTCTACCTGGCTCTTTCTCTTTGGATGCTTGCCCTTGAAACAGTCACTGTGCTATGAAGAAGCCCAAACAAGCCCATACAGAGAGATCCACATGGAGGACCAAAGTTTCCAGCTGACAGTCAGACATATGAGTAAGAACCCTGAGATGAGTACAGAACCAAACCTTTGAGTTCCCTCCCCCACCTCAGCTAATGCCAAGTGGAGCAGAGATGAGCTGTTCCATTAATCCATGTACAATTACAGATTCATGAGCAAAATAATGTTCATTGTTTCGAGCCACCAAGTTCTGGACAATTTGTTATGCAGTCCCAGTTACTGGAACAACTGCAAACTAAAGCATGGCTTTTTAAATAAAAACATTTATTATTTGAACCAAATGATACCCAAAGCACATAAAGCTTCATCATATTTTCAAATTATAAATTGATAATTATTGTATGGCTAGTGCCATCTACAAATAACTACATGTCTCCTTTCTTTCCTTCCTGCCTTCCTCCTTTCATACATCCATTCATTCATCCATCTATCCATTCATCCACCTTCATTAATTGCCTCTAAATTTTCATCCCCGCAAATGATTTACCAGATTGACCACATACCATTTGGTATACAGATTGGAAAGTAGAGTGCATGAGGTTGCAGGCCATTTCTGGAACTCATATCATCATCAACTAAGAACTAGCTGTACTAGATTTTTGATATTAAGAGTTCTCCACCATAAATTTGTACTTTTGTAGTTATTAGTGATGTTTTTATTTGCCTGTCAAAGGACCTAGATTTGGTGTCAAAGGACCTAGATTCTTGCTTTGGGATCACCACTTAATAGTAAGTTACTTATATTTACAGGCCTTAATTTCATCATCTTTAAAAGCAGAAAAAAATCATTATCTCACTCAGTTGTGAGAAATGAGATATTCATGGTTTCAGTTACCAGCAGTCAACAGCAGTTCAAAAATTAATAAACTGAAAATTCCAGAAATAAACAATTCATAATTTTTAAATTGTGTGCCTTTCTGAGTAGAGTGATGAAATCTCATGCCAACTTACTCCATCTCACCATCACTCCTTTGTCCAGCAGCCCCATGCTAAGTACACTGCCTATTAGTCACTTAGCCATCTTGGTTATCAGATTGACTGTCCTAGTATTGCTTGTGTTCAAATAACCTTTATTTTACTTAATAATGGCTCCAAAATGCAAGAGCAATGCTGGGAATTCAGGTATGCCAAAGAGAAGCCATAAAGTACTTCCTTTAAGTGAAAAGGTGAATACAGTGCAATAAATATTTTGTGAGAGAGAACACATTAACATAACTTTTATTATAGTATATTGTTATAATTTCTCTATTTTATTATTACTTACTGTTTTTAATCTTTTACTGTGCCTAATTTATAAATTAAACTTTATCAGAGGTATGTATATACATAGGAAAAGACATAGTATCTATAGGGTTCAGTACTATCCGTGGTTTTAGGCATCCACTGGGGATCTTGAGACTATCTCCTTGAGAATAAGGGGGAACTACTATAATATATTTGAAGGGTAGAATAAGTTTATTTTAAATTATCTAAAAGAGGTGAAGGCAACTACATGTTCATTTTAGTGCTCTAGTAATAATCCAAACTGGAAAAAATTATAGATTATATACACATACACCCATTTCTCTTTGAAATTTGTCTCTCAGCCAGAAGACTCATAGTTTGCATCCTATTTGAACGAAAGAATTATGACCTCAGGTTGTTTAAACTAGTCTATAGGAAAATAGAATTTCAGGACCTCTCTTTTTTCATCAGATAACAGGGAATTAAAAAAAAAAAAACAACTCGAATTCATTGAAAAATATTAGAAAGGATCGAATCAAGAAATTCTTAGCCTAAAGTATCCCATTATTCTTCTACAACTTGTACATTTTCTTTGATCTTTAACCTAATTCAGCCGCTCTAGGTTTTTTGTATGTACAGAGTATAAATTTTCCACTAGGGAAATGTTTATTTTCTCCCGATAGACTGACCTATTGCAAAGCACAAACTAATAGCACTAGTAATCTAGTAATAAACTTAAAATGTTACTTAAAATACTTTTTAAGAAAAAAAATTTACATTTTAGTTTCTTATTCAAAATTGCAGTCATTGCTCCCCCATCTATTACACTCAACAATTATTTAAATTAATGACAAATGTGACTTGTTGACTAACCCATGAAAAACACAAATATCTTTGTTGATAAAAGTTTTACTAAAATCCTTTGTGGGACCTGAAAATTGAACACCATTCTTTTAACAAGAAAATTATGCATTTCCTTTTAAGTAACATGCATTTATTTAGAATTTTGTGAATTTCTTTTTTATTCTCTATTGGCAAAATCTTGTTAGGATTATGGCTTCCAATTTGAAGAACAATCTTCTTGATTCATTTTACACTTTATTAGTTTACTTCTTATGTCTACCCTTGGTTATGAAAATAAAAGAAATATACGGCAATCGCAAATTGAAAGGGGAAAAATCCACAATATCCTCTGGGAGTTTATTTAATGATTTATCCAACTGTATTTTCCCTTTTAACATTTGAGGAAAGTATGAATCAAGGAGTTCTCATGCTCCATCTCTCTCATGTTGTTCACTGAAAGAACATAATTACATTGTTTAGTGTTGTTGGAGAACTTAGAGGTTGGTGTCACATGCATATTAAATATGAAAGACTATGTTTCTAACACTATAGAATGGTCTAAAAGACCGTAGTATGATCATAGCAATACTTACCCACCAGGAGGTGGTACATTTTACAAGTGTCAGTTGTTTTATTGCTTTTCTTAGAAAGAAAATAATGGTCAAGAAGTTTTTAGCTTATCTGTAAGCCAGTGGAGCTATCTTTAAATGTAAATTATCTCTCTCACTGGAAATTTAATTCAATCTGAAATATTTAAATTTCATCAATAACTCTAAATATCACATACTGTAACAAATATTTAGACCTGAATTTGAGTTTGTTTTTATTTGTTCTTTTGTTCTATAGCCTTTAAAAAAATTTTTTTTTAGTTTTGCTTATAATCTTAGAAAAGTTTTCCCTGATCTCATATTAGATTTCATGTATATTTAAAAAAGTAATTCAGTAACACGCAAAAGTGAATATAAGACATTGGTAGGACATCTATTATATTTGAAGATATATATGGTCATATAAACATTTTGATAGAAATGAAGGTTTATAATTTACATGGTAGAAAGCATGTGTTAGATGATAATAACAATGACTTTTAAGTGTTTTATCTTCAATAGTTAATAAAGGTCTAGTTCTGAGGATAAAAGTCCTACAATCTCTCTTTTTATTTATATTTTTTAAATGAGGCAAAGTGCATCTTTCTTATATTTATGAAATGACTTGTGGCTATTTGTGCTCTTTTGGATTTCTCAGAGATTCAGGTATAATTGAATGTGGCACCCATGAAATGTTCACATATATTAACAAATTATGTGATTTCCAAAACTAGCACAGTAGTTTTTAACTCACATTAAAAAGTTCATTTAAAAACTTAAACAGATTACTAGGATAATAAAACCCAAGACCATTAAAACAGAGAGCAATATGATCAAAAGATAGCCCCAATCAAAAAGAACAAAAGTAGAGATCCACTTTTTATCCACCAACAGTTGACTATTCTCCCCAGTAGTTGACTTCTAAAATGCATGTCAGAAGAGACAAAGAAACATAATTTTCCTTTGACACACCAAAGGAACAACCTGAAAGTTTCTATCTCAATGACATTTGTAACTGTGGCATATGCATTTCTCCAAAAAGCTATGCCTTCTTGACATCAGTTGGCTCTCTCGCCAATACTCTGCTTGGTGCCAGCTTTCATCTTAGCTTGTATAGTTATAAATTGCCAAGTGATTATAAAGGGTTATAAAGAGAAATCTTTGCTTTATAGTCTAGTTAATGAATTAGAAGATGTAAATATCAGACTTCTTACCTTGAACTGACAGACGCAAGTCACAGTGTCTCCAATTCTTAAACATTCCCCATCAAATTTACAGGTGTTGGTGTCACAAAGGAAGAGATCATTTTCTCTGTCATCATAACCTCAAATTTAAAGAGAACGCTCCAGTCATTAAAAAGTGTTATACATTTTATTTTTTTTTTAAGTAGTATCTTTAAGCTTTAAAAGAATTATCCTAAATTTTAATTCCAACAACCACAGCTGTATTACAAGGTCATTCTCTACTGATAACCTAAAATATCTAGTTAAGCGATCAATATTTGTTTCTTTTTTTTCACGGTTCCTTTCTAGTCAATTCTCTTTCAATATCCTTTTTTGATGGTGCTATTTTCTTTTAGCTTTGGTTAATACTGGTAGTACTAAATGAATGCTTAACACTTGCTTCCTAGCTTCCTTATTTTTCCTCGAAAAGTGGACTATAGTTTATGACCCCCAAACTCCACATTTTAGAAAAGAGCTGGTGATGGTCTCCAGATGCATTTTATCATTTCTCCATCTTTAATCATTATTTTGCTTTACAGTGTGAAATAACCCCTTATTTGGAATTTCTCCAGACAAAGGGGAAACAAAGCCCCAATAATAAAGATAAACAGGCACAGTGTTTTCTGTGATGGTCTGTCTGTCTCAAATGAAGATTGATCACCTCTGAGTTAACAGGGTGGGGGTGGGATGCCAGGTTCTTGACAATCTGCTTGGAAAACCAGTTCATTCTCTTTAGTTTCTTCAGATCCCATTAAGATATCTGGCTAATAATAAATTTCTTCACTGCCAACCTTAATTTCACATTTAAGTTAGTTATTTCCCCAAACAATACTATAGTTAGGGATGAAGGAAACCAGTCATGTTGCGCTACAAAGCTATCAACATTTCAAACAAGTGATTTTGCAGGTTTGTAATATTCCTATGATAAAGCACCTAAAAAGTGATTAGGAACCTGCAAAGTAGAAATTAGTCTTTCCGAAAAAATATACATGCATGCATAAACCATGAGTAAGTTACCAAAAGCATTTTGACTTTTATAAAAATACCAAATTTAGAAATTGTCACAAACAGAACAAAGGCAATTTATTGACCCAAATCTAATAGGGTTGCAAATCGTGAACTTGTATTTAAAAAGAACAACTACAATGATGTATAATAATTTTCCTCGTGGAATGTACATCACTAACAACCCAGGATTGCATATCTTTTTCATCCTATATGTTAGTTGGTCATTACCTCCTCTCCAAAGTTACATACCCTTGAGCTCACATACATCTCTTGAAAGTCACTTAATTTAGAGCCAGATTTAACTACAGCAGGATTATATTTACAGAAAATGAAAAATTATATACACATTTGCTAAAACTAGAACAGAACAGAGCTAGGGGACAATACCCAGGCGTGTTAATGGAGTTTAAAATGCCAATGAAACCACACCACAATCCAGCCCTGTATACTAAAGGCTGTCATAATGAAATGCGAAGCCACCTCAGAGTGCAGTAACTCTCATCCGCCGGCCCTATTTTATGAGGAGCCTTCAGCAGAGCAAAGCCTGCCAAGCTCTGGCGTTCAGACTCTGAAGGGACCCAAGAGAACAAGAAGAGCGACTGATCCACTCCAAGGAAGTCTGCCCAGAAATGGAGGAGTCAGCGCCCAATGGGATCGGTTCAGTTCTTTGCCCGGTTGCCCGTGAGCCTGGCCGGCCTTGATCATGCCTACCCCGGGTTGGGAGACTTACGAATGATTCTTTTCTTAACTTCCCTCTACCATCTAGGAGCTTGGGGAGGCGAGAGAGAGGTATCTGTAGACTGTCAAAACAACGTCTTTTGCAGTCAAGGAGAGACGGAGGATGAGACAGAGAAAGAGAGAGAGAGACAGAGAGACAGAGAGACAGAGACAGAGACAGAGACAGAGAGAATTTTGAATCTCTTGAAACCCAAGCTCCTTTAGAATCAGTGTAACCTGGTCTTGAATGCAAGACCAGTGTACCCTCATTGCACTTTTGCCAGGAATCAGTGTTTCTCTTCAGTCCCCATTTGATTTATTGCTTTTTCATTCGTTCTTTCTCATAAAGTTATTTCTAGCTCGTTCTAGCTAGACTTTTTTTCTTTATGATGGAGAAGGTTCCGTTTTAGTGTTTTCCCAAGGACTGGTGCTCTTTTCAGTGAATCCACAAAACCAACTCGCTTAATATTTCTCAAAATCTTCGCAGTCCCAATTTAAGTGCAAGGATGCAAACGTCTACACCTGCACTTTCTGCCCACCCCAGACCCCACCACCCACCCCACCCCGCCTTCCTTAGCGGCCTGGAACAGTTCTCTGTGCTCCTCTGGGTGGATAGGTTGTCTCAGGGTCAGGGGGCAGTAGGAGGTGAGGGGCTGGGAAGTCGCGAGAGGGTAGGCTGGTCTGTGCTGAAAACGCGCGTTTTCTCTACGAGATTAGGGGGTCGGGGACTGGGGTTCTGTACTTACCAGAGCAGTTCCAGCCAGTGGGTGTTTGGCAGTCACTTAAGGAGGTAGGGAAAGCCGCAAGCTTCACCGGGCGGGCTACGATGAGTAGCATCACCGGCAGCAGCAGCAACCAGCAAAAGCCCTCGCAAAGTGTCCAGCTGCTGCACTGCCGCGGGGACTCCCACAGCATCATGACTAGTTCGCGCAACTCTGCAGCAGCAAACGGCTTCCGAAGAACACACTATCGCGGCGGCCGGGCAGTGGACTACTGAGCATCCCGCGGACGGCGGCAGCAGAAGCAGCGGCGGTGGCAGTGGCACCTGATGGCGAAGCAGCAGCCAAACCCGCGCATGATCTCAGGAGTTTCAGCAACATCCAGGGACCCGGTTTAGCCCCGGCAGCAAGAGGGTCGTCCACTGAGAAGCAACGTTGGAGACGTGGGAAGCTACTGCCATAAGGAGGGGGCTCTGGGATGACGGGGGAGCAGGAGACAGGAGTCCAGGGGCAGAGGAGAGAAGCCCAAGGAGGCAGGGTGGAGGGAAAGTCAAAACGCCCCGCAGCCTAGCAGCCGCCTCTCGCGCTCTGCCGCCCGCATCCCTCTGGCGTTTGGGAAGCAGCAGGTCTTTAGCCCGCCCGGGATCACGTGGGAAGAGGCAGTCCGGCGCTGATTGGCGGAACGGGATGCAGGTCCCGGGAGGGAGGGGTCGGCGAGGAGGTGCAAAGAGGAGGCGACAGCGGATGCCACAGATGGGCTAGCTCACCAGGCGCTGGCCCGAATGGGGCTAAGCGGGGAAGACTCAAGTGAGAAGCGCAGGCTTCTGGCTGGGCGACTCCCACACCTTTATATACCACCTGCCCTTTCACTCTCCGCCCCAGGACGCCCCCTACCGAGTGCTAGGTATGCTCTGGCGCCCACTGCTGTGCGTGACCCCGGGCTGCTAGCGCTGGCCGCGGCTGTGTGGCTTCTCTCAGAGCTGGAGCTGGTGAGGGCGGAGGTGGCGGAGAAGCTGTAGCAGCAGGGCAAAGAGGGGAAAGCGGGCACAGAGGAGAGGGCGTCCTGCGGGCGCCCGGCGCTCCAGCGTGCGGGAGCGCGCCGCCTGGCTGTAACCGGATACAGGCTGGAAATATTGCTGGGGAGAGCCCACGGACATCTCTAGAGAGTAGCAGGGAGCGGGAGAGGGTGAGAGGCAGCGGTGTGAGAACAGCTCTGACCTGCCTGGAAGCTGCAGCAGTTCCCACGAGAGCTTGCGACCCTGCGGCTACTCTTCTAGCTGGCTCAACCAGCCTTCCAGGCGCTCTCTCTTCCTGTTCCCTCTCCCCTGCTCTTCCTAGCCCCCTGACCCAGCCCGAGGAGTAGAAGGTTTGAAGCCCTCTCCTCATGTCATCACACGCTCATCTCCAGCCGGGAGCCTATTTGTATGGCTGCCTGGGAAGTGAGGGCAAATGTTGTTTCGAAGGTTAGATTTGGTCATGACAAGTGGTCAGAGAGGAAGGGAAGGCTCCTCCGCATCTGCAACGGATGGGTCTACCGGGCGCATCCTCCGGAAAGCCGCGTCCGAGAAGAGCAGCTCAGTTCGGCAGCGCGGGTAGTGGCCCTGGGCGCTTCATGCGGGTCTCTGATCAATCGTCAGTGACCTGGACAATACAAGAAGGTCTAAGTTGGCAGGAGTCTCCCTCTGCGCCTTTCTTTCTTTCTCTCCAGCCGGCGCTGGGCAAATGGCATAGCCGGACCCGCCTTCCGCCTGCTGCATTCTCAACGCAGTTAGACACACTCTTAGGACTTATGGTATTTTAGTCGCTAGTAACGGGACCCAGAGCTTCCTGGGACAAGGATGGAGAGGTGCATCTTCCTCTCTTGACTCAGGTCGTTATTGCAGTCAGTGTTTTGGACGAGTTTCTTTTTCTAGGCGATTGTTCAGTGTTTTCTTTTCCGTGTTATTGTTCAGTGATTCAGGATTTTTTTTCCTTCTCTCCTCGCAACCTCATTTCTCCCTCCTTCCCTCCCTCTTTTTCTTTCTCTTTCTCTTTTTCTTTCTTTCTTTCTTTCTTTCTTTCTTTCTTTCTTTCTTTCTTTCTTTCTTTCTTTTCTTTCTTTCTTTCTTTCTTTTCTCTCTCTCTCTCTTTCTTTCTTTCTTTCTTTCTTTCTTCTTTTTTCTTTTCTAAGAGCCCTCATCTCTTCCTTTTTTTCCCCTATTTTTAAATCTCGCCTTTCTCCCCTCCTTCAGTGTCACCTGAATTTAGAAGACCACTGTTTGATAGCGTCTCGCAAGCAATTAGCGTCCATCCCCAATCACTTAAAAGAGGCACTAGCACGCTTTGAAAACAGGAGCTATCTATCCTTTGCAGGCACCGCCAGAAAAACAAATTGTACCCGAGCTACCCTTTTAAGTATTTTAACCTCTAACCTCCTCCTACTTCCTTGCTTTTTAACTTCTCCTTTGAGAGATGTGATCGTGCAGCACCTCAGTGCCTCAAAGAAATTTCATTTTTTCTTGTGTGAAACCCATTTCTTTATCGTACATCTCCGCCTCCGCCCGGAGATCGCCACCCCCCCTCCGCCCACCTCCAAAGACTTCTGAATCTCAGTGTCTCTCCCTCCTGGCAATTAAGCAGCAGATCCCAGCATTCTAGTCGGTGGCATCTTGCTCCTCACCAACGAAGACTCCATTAAAACAGATCAATTTGACCAGACGTTGGAGGCATCAGAAAATCGGCTTCTAGACAGCGCAGCTAAATTCTTTACAGAAACGGAATGGCCATTAGATAGAGCTGCCAGCCAATGCTGGAGAGAGAGAAAAAAAAAAGAATCAGAGATGTCTTTTCACTGCTCCCTTTTAGCAGAGACGGCAACATAAACATACGCTTAATATAGATCAAGATTTAATGACTCTCTGGTTCAGTTGAGAACATGTCTTTTTCCATGGCAAGGCTGGTGTGGTAACTAATAAGGCTTATGAGAATAAGTCATGCTTGAAACTAAAGGCAAAGTCCTTAAGAGTTTTACGCAGTAATTATGATAATGAAACAGGACATGCTAGAATTTCAACGCTTGGCTATATATGTAGAATTTTACAGAACCTCTTAGTAGAATAAAAGTGTTATTGAATTCTCTGCTAAGTAAATTTTTGGCATGCTTTCTAGTAATATGTACTCTTCCTAAGACATTTTGCCCAAAGTAACTTAAAACTCCAAAGGAGTTAATTACCGGTTGTGACTGGTTAACAAATGCAGTTGCTTCCACAGAGGTTCTTTAAATTATTAAACAGCTTGAAGCAAAGCCTTTCCAATAGGAATGCTATGATTTTGTTCAGCTTACTTTGTACTTAGTGTTACAATGCCAACAAGAAACAAATTCTGAAACTGGCAAGCACCACCAAGTGGCAGAAGAGCATCATTCACTGAACAGACCATAGTATTATTGAACACGTAAATAAAATATATACATTATTTAGCCTCATCATTAGGACAAAGGAAGTAGACAGGCATTAAATTTTATAGCAATGAAGATTAGATTTGTGACCATATTAGTGCTTCAACTTTTCCCCTAATAGAGTCCAATCAGTTTACTTATCAGAATTGAATTTAAAACTAGGTCTACGAACTGTACCATGTATTGGGTGTTATATAATAACTGGTGATACAGTAAAATTATACCACGCTTTCGTAAAATTTCTTATTTTGAAAGAGTACACAATATTTGCTTTCACTATTTCTGAGTTAAAACATTTTACTTGCAGCATAGGCACTCTAGAATTGACTAAGAGGAAGTAAAATATTATCATATTTTTAGGTAGCAATGGCACAGAAATTTTTTCCAGAAAACTTTTTTTAGGTTTTTGTTTTTTTTGTTTTTCCACACAAAGAAAGGACATCATTAGGAAGTGGAACAGAATATGGTGACTTAGGTCTTGGGCTGCTTATCCTTAGAAAGAAAACTATAACTAAGAACACATCCATTCAGTCCATGAAGTCTCTTTGCCTTTTTTATGGAGCACCAGTAAGACCCAAACTCACTAATTTCAACCATGCGCAATGAGATTCAATGTTTCTATGCTTGGAATCTAATATGAATTACATGAGAGTTTTTTTTTTTTTTAATAGATTCCAGGTCTCACTAGCAACGATTCTAATTCAGAAGTCTGGGATTGAACCACGGAATCTATATTAATTTAGTATCTTTGTAAACTAAGATACACCTATATGACAATTGAAAGGTAGGCTATCTGGATTCTCAGGACTTCCAGCAGAGAGGTTTCTAAGACAGGACAAAAGCTTATATTCAGTACGCAGATGAGGTATTGCCTGTCTACCATTAAGTATTGAATTTTTGTGTACATATGTTCAGCAATAGCTTCTAATATATCTGACTTACTAACTTTGTGACTGTACAAGTTTTCCGTGTTTGTAAAATGTGAGTAATAATATGTACCTCCTAGGGTTCTTCTGAAGATTAAGGGAGATATAATGTATGATTTAATTGTGATGACCTTGGAGTGAATACCTACATAAATAAATGAATGAGTATATAAATATGTGTGTTCGTGTACAGTTATCTATACATATAAGCAAAAGTAATTAAGGATACCAAATTATATATGTATGATATTGAAGTACACAATATGTTGATTATTGATAATCAAGTACCATATCATTTTCATATCTAATATTTTGTCCTTTATTTTCTAATCTATCATATAAATAGATGTTCCTACCTCAGACAGATAGATGAAAGACAGATGATAATGTTCCAAATAATTATTCCTTTAGTTTTCATTATAATTTATTAATATAAAATGCATATTATGTTATAGATAATTAATAAATATAACTGAGTGTCTAATTTGTAGATCAAATGCCATAGACAATATTTCAGAGAAGTCATCTTTATTTCCTGTTGATTATTTTAACTAATAGTAATAATAAGCAGTGATTTAAAGAAATAATTTTATAATGTAAGGTTTTTTTATGCCTTATAGATTCCCGTGCCCTTAATTATTTTTGATAATTTATGTTTAGATTTATTAATTTCAGTATGGAGAAATAGTTTATTTCCTCATAGGGCAGTGGGCCCCAGTCATGACTACACATTATAATCAACTGGGGAATTAAAAAATACTAATGCAGAGTCCTTACTCTAAGATTTGGAATCTCCGGAGATCGAGGCAGAGGCATTGGTATATATTTTTTTACGTTTCCCTGGTGATTGTAATGCATAGCTATTTTTGATAGGCATTGCCATGGGGAAACTGAATGAGTGGGTCTTTCCTCATTATCCAAATATCCAAGTTTCAGCAGATAAAAAGTGATTTTTTTCACTTAAGACTTAAACATCTTGCAAAAGGTGCTCTTTATTAGACTTTTAAAATAAACATCTCACAAACAGTGCCTTTTGATAAAGACATTTAACCAAATCAATATGCAACAGGTAATGTTTGCCACTAGTTTGCCAAAAGTTTGATATTTAATTCAATCACAGCCTTATCTTAGGGCTTAGTTTAAAACTTTTCTTGAAATCATGAAACTTTTCTTTCTGTCAGAACCAGAGCTTGAATCTGTTGGGATGAAACTGCTTTTCATATGTCTTTGGCTGCTCAAGGCTTCTATTGAACTAAATTAGAAGTGAACTGCTCCCTGGCTTAGTGAAAAAGACTGAATAACTGTGATTCTTTCAATTTGTGTTATTAGTATCATCTAGTCTTCTATATTCTAAGCATTTCATTTATTTCTTACAATAAGCCTTGATCATTTCTCCCTATTATCTGTGACATTGAATTGTTCTTTTGTTTTTTTGTTTGTCCTCAAATTACTTGTCAGTGGCACATCAGGTCACTCAAGAACTAATGTTCTCAACCATTTTGTGGCTCTTTCTACCCAAATGTCTCTCTCCTTACTACCACCCGCCACCCTCCACCCTTACCTCCCCAGCTACCAAAAAAAATGAAGGAGAGAGGCTTCTGTCATAAAATAAATTTGGGAAATTCTTCATATAAATGCCTCTCAGCTCACTTGTAGCTTCACAATACACATTTGCATTTTAAAGGCTCTGAGGAGCCATGCAGTAAAAAATCAAACCAAAACACATCAAATAAAACTAGACACCTATTTAACTTTATTGAACTCAGATTTTGATCATGGAATCTCTTTTAGCAAGAAAATACCACAATAAATTATGGCAATGAAGAGAATTTAATTGACTTTTCTACATTTCTATACTTATCTCTTTGCTTTGCAACATAAATCTGTACACTTAGCCACTCATTGGCTATTATTAGATCTTTTGATATGATGATAAAGCAAGATCACATGATAGGCCAGGGATCTGTGTCTACATGTGTTGGAATATTTGCCCTGATACAAGCTGGGTGTGCACGGACAAGTTACTTAGTTTCTCTTGAGCTTCAGGTTTTCCATCTTGACCAGACTTCTTTTAGTTACTTGAGTAACAAAGAAATACAACTTGGAAGAGGAAGGAGGCAAGTTTCAAGAAGGACTGAAATCTATAAATAGAAAGTCATCTGTAGAGTTAAGGCAGACATTAATTTCACCTTTCTGGGACACCATTCTCTCTCTCTCTCTCTCTCTCTCTCAGTCGCTCTCTCTCTCTCTCTCTCTCATTCCATTTTCATTTCTCCTATAGACCAGTTATCTCTGTAATCCTAACATCATAACTCAGATGTGAGGGTTTATAAATTGCATTTAGCTACATTAGATGTCTACTGTACATTATATATATAGCAAAATTGTATATATTTTAAATTTTAGTACATCTAATAATGGAGATGTCTCCATGGCAAATTATTTAATAACTATAAAACTAGTTTACTTTTTTAATTTATGTAAATTCTCCAATTTACTCTTTATAAATCCTGACTTTCATATATGAGATTCACTTTTCGAATACAATAATTAGTCAAATAATATTGCATTTCAAATACCTTTAATTTCAGCTCAGGGAGATTATTCTTTGTCCATGTATGCATCAAAGATTTAGCAAAATGCTTTCTACATAGTTAGCATTCAATAGATGATGCTAAATTAAATTAAAATGCTAAAGCTTAAGCACATTAATCAACACACTCGAGAAAAAGTACACCAGGAAAGGTAGTGAAATCTCTTTGGAATAACCTGAAAGTTTTCTGTAGACCTTTTATTAGGCATGACTTATTTTGGAATGAAAAGCCGGCACTGAGAAGGCGATGTTCAGAGCACATCAGGGAGCACCGCCGCAGTGAACAGTGGTGTTGACCTCCTCCTACCTCTGCCTTGGTGCTCCCTGAGGAGCCGTCTTTAGTCTCAGTACCTCCTGTGGGCAGCATTTTTCATTCATGGTCTCAGCTTGTAACTGTGCCTTTATTTTGTGTATTTCCCATTGCTTCAAGTCATCAGGACAACCACCCAAATTATGAGACCATAAAACAAATAAAAATTGTCTTGATGTGCAATGTGAAGTGTTCGAGTGATAAGAACAAAGAAAGAGGAAGATAGGCAGCGGGTGATATTTGGGGATTTCTCTCTAGAGAGATGATAGATAGATAGATAGATAGATAGATAGATAGATAGATAGATAGATAGATAGATGATAGACGATAGATATACACAGACACATATATGATATATGTGTATATATGTTTGTGTGCATCTATACATCTATACATAATAAGTCACACCTTAAAGACATGGATCTTCCATTCTTTATATATGTGTGCGATATATATGATAAATCAAAAGGATATACACATAAAATTAGAAGTAAAATATTTGTATATTTATATGCATATTTGTATGTTTGTACATGTATATTTTTTTTTATTTAAAAATGGGTTCTAACCTTATGCACTGTTCCATTTCTTGCTTTATTCTCTTAATAAGCACAAGGAGAGCTACTTTATTTGGTCAGGTAGAATTCCGTTTTGGAAGTCTCATAATTTATTCAGTCCCTTACAGACATTTATTTTATTTTATTTGCTAATTAAAATTAATAGCAACAGCGATATATAATATACTATCTTTTCAACAAAGAAAGCTACCCCACTTCTCCAAAAAAGAGACTAAAGGGCACAATGACAGCATAAGTATGCTTTTAGAGGGAAAAAACTGAGGTAGCTAGCAAACAAAGCCTTACTTTTTGGTTCTTAGCTGCTCTCAATGATGAATGTATTTAACCTGAACGCAATATTGGAAATATCAAAAATATATTTCCTATTTAATTCTGATATTCTTGCATACAAATGTTACAGTTAGAACATAATTTGTTACAAGCCAAATGTCATCCATTTGCTGCCATAGTACATAATGATACCGCTGAAGTCTAATGTAATATTAGTTGCCCTATTACAAAATTCAATGCAATGTGGGTTGGTCTTGAACTCTTTCCAAGGGAGTTTAATTACATCATGCAAAGATAGTTGCATCTGTTAGATATACAAAAAACAATGTTTAAAATGACACACCAGTGTAGACAGATTGAATGAGCTCTGTCCTATCATAAAGCTAAATCTTTCTTTTTTGTGTGTTACACAAACTTTAAAAATGACACTTTTCCTTCTCCACAGACAGTTGGCCATGGATTAGCAATCACACAAACAGCTTTAGGGGAACGGCCCTGAACTTGTGTTGGAATCTGACTTCAAGTTCTGGCTCTGACCCTTGAAGCAATGTTAGCCTCATCTCACTCATCTTCTTTATATGTGTAACTTAACAGTTACAATATGAGAATTAAATGAGATTTGTAATCTGCAAGACTCTGTAATAGGAAAGGCATTATTTGTTATGTCCTCAAGTATGTACAAATCAAAGGAAGTTTATGTGATTTGTTTCTGCTAAAAACTGAGTCAAAAACCATGACAATGACTTATGACATCTCAGGCCCCAACACTCCAAATTGAGAAATTACTCCTAATTGAAGGTCAAGGCAGACATAATAAAATGTAAATAGGTGGATCTATGCTAGAGTTAAGTGTGCTTTAAATCACTTTATATATGACTTCTAATACTTTTATATGTGGACTAATGAATTCCAGAAAAGTTGAAAACTTTAGAAGATAAGATCTATATACTTTAAACTCAACTAAATCACTTTGTCTAAAGCAGAAATTAATAGGCTTTCTTCATAATCCATTACTTTTAGAAATTTGATCTCTGATTTGCTCTTAAGTAAATGAAACAATAATTTAGAAATTTTTAACATTTTTTGTAACAGTTTTATAATTGACATATATATTTAAGATATTTATGATATATGATTTCTTTAAGAGATGAGAGAAATACAATGTCATTGGTGCATATGGAAAAAGCCAATGTTAATTTTATGACCAAATATTCTTTCAGTAAGTAAACTGTTTAATTATGTATTAGTACTAATGTTAATCATATTTATACAGTCCTTGCTTCTTAGAAAACTGTTTAAATAATTTTCATGATCCTTACAACATAGATATTTTTATTTCCATTTTAGGGGTCTGTTTATGAATATTAAAAGATTTATCCAATGTTTTTTAACCTAAGATTCAATGTTCTTGAAGAACAAACGTATTTTCTGAGTTGTCAAGATAACTACAAAGAGCTGAAAGAAACTCCTAGCTAGACTATGTGGATTTTAAATATCAGTTTTTAAAACTATTATTATAAGGTAAGTGATTGCTTCCTCATTTTGCTCATTCTTTCACTTGGAAAGTTGTACTGGAAATGGATGCTAATAACCTGTATTTGCTTTGTGCTTTAATGCAGTAGAATAGCACATCTCTTAATTGCATATTATTTAGAATGGTCTACCTTTTAGAAGAAAAGCTCTGTTCAGAGACACTGCACACAGGACTGGGAGGATATTGTGGTGAAAAGATATCCACAATAACTCCATTAATGTTTCGCTTATACTTGCATCTAATGGGCACTAATGCATCTTACGTGACATATGTGGAGATAAATTTACAGCATTAATAGGCTGACATTCCATAACAATAACCTATTTCTCTAATAAATATTGTCATGCCTGTGTCATCTGATGGAAAGGTAAAGGGTTAGAGGATGATGCTTTTATTGACGGAGCAACAAAATGCCCTCATCATGGCACACAATATGTATTTGTGTTATATATGAACATATTAAGAACGTTGTATTTTGTAGAAAGTTACATTTCATAAAAATGTACATTTAAGAAACATTAAGTTATCTGTCTGGAGATATAGGTCATCTTCATATAATTTAAGATTTCAGTTCAATTCTTAAATGTTATTTATTTTTACTCCATTTCAGAGAAGATTTAAGACAAATTTAAGCTACTTAATTTGTCATTTTGATATCTCTGAAATTGTGTACATGAGGAGGCGATCAATCGGTTGAACACTCTTCAAATCTGACTTCCATAGACTGCCTATTTCAGTTACAGATTCGTGATCTTAAAATATGTTATGAGTTTTAAACACATAAAAGTCTAAACAATGTTAATTTAAACATAAAACTTAAATTTATTGTTTTTTTCTGTTTCAACCGTATGATGACAGCCTGTGTCAAAGCCTTCCAAAATCTTACTAATTTCATCACCTATTTCACTGTGGACTTGTAGGCCCTTTTCTATATATTATTGGTATTTATAATTTAGAGGATCACATAATTGAGAAGTGGTCAATAGATGAAGTTTTTCTTCCAGAAAAATACTCATAAATTTATACCACAAAATTTTTGCACATAGTTTCAGAAGATTCAAAGACTTCTCCAAAATCCATTCATGACCTTTAAGAGAAACACTCTATTTTATGTAATTTTTTATTATTTATGGGATAAATAACATCACCAAATTATATATGCCATTTTCTTAAAAAGAAGCAATTTGGTAGGGAAACATGATAGTTTATTTCCAAATGACTTGACTCATTTTTTATTTCTACTATAACAATCTACTCTGATTAATTAAGAAAAAAAGGAGCCCTTTCAAGCATTTCAAATAAGGAGGTTGGTTGTATATCAATAACTTAACTAGCATTTTATACAGTTATATTATTAAATTGCAAAAGATTTCAAATTGGGGAATATTGTAGGTAAAATAAAATATGAAGAATTATAAAACTATGTTGAATGCATATCTTATTACAAAAGAACATATTTGTATATTATGTTTGTGATTATTTTAATATTTGTATATACATTAATCTAAACTTAGATAAGAGGAAATTTTATATTTCAAGCATATTTACACTGGTAAAGCTTACAAAACATGTCTATGGACAATAGTGTCTCACTTCTTTCACTAGCCAATACTCTTTAAAAATAAATCTTTGAACAAAAAAAATTAATGTTATTAAAAGAATCTTTGAATAAATTATATTTCAGGATCTAGATTTAAATGATTATTACTAATATGTGTGCAGGCAGCACAAAAAACCACTCCAGTTGTCGCTTAGTACATTACTCTGTACATCTTTTTCTTGATTCACATTACTTGCTACAAGAACATCCAATGAATGTATGATAGGATAAAATAAATAAAGCAAAGGAACACCTCATTACAAGAGGGAGGTGAGAATTCAATTTTGATCTTGTATTTAATTTTCAAGAGTCAGTCTTTTATTTAATTTTCTCAGCTTTCAGCCTTATTTCTCTTCTAGATACTCTTATGCTGCAAAATTTTAATCATTATTTGAGTGTTTAACTTAAGGTTTAATTAGAAAGTATTATTAGAACAGTAAAATAACAAAAATTCTTAATGTCTTATCAATGATCATTGGTAAAAATAGGAAAGACTATGTTGCTGTGGGATTAACCATACTTTATAAATAGTTTTTATTTGACTCATTGAGTTGCAACCTCAACAAAAGTTTAGTTAGATCAGAAAATGGCCCCTGTACATAAAGGGCAAGGAGAGACTGAAGAGATAGACAGACCACTCCATATTGGTTGGTGGAAGGTTTCATAAGCAAGGGAACTTACATAGGAGGCCTTTCTTGGGTGCTGCAAGATAAGGAGATCTCAATACCAGCCTGCAAAAATCTTAAGTTTATACAAAGGTCTTACTAGGCTTCAGTCACATATACCATCTAGATGGTCTCAATACATGACTCTCTCAAGGCAATTAAAACTGCTTTCCACTGCAAGAATTGTGAGCCGAATGTACATTCCAAGAACAGGGGAGTGGGTGAGGAGCCTCTGATTGCAAGTTCAGCTCTCTGGTCAACCTCCTCCAACATTAGTATGTTGATTTATTGTTAGTAATTTAGAGATATTAATCCGCCTTACTCACCACCTGCATGTCACACACACAGTCACACAGCTATGCACTGAAAAGTATATAAATTAGTTTGCAAGCATGTAGTAGTATTGTACATTTATTTATTCCACAGTATTAAATGTCTACCATGAGTCAGACCCTGAGTTACCTCTGAAGATATAGCAGAGAACAAGATTGATAATCCGTGGGGGTTTAATAGGGAAATGGGTTTATTGGGAAAGATAAACATTAAATAAGTAATTACACAAATAAGTAATCCGAAAACTTCCATGGAGAAGAAGTGTAAGGTCCTACTTACTGCACTTGAGTATATAGAGTATATAATAAACAGATCTAATCTAGGGGCTCAGATGGCTATTCATTCTTTTCTTCATTCATTTATTTAAATATTGGAGTTTCCTAGGACTTCTGTCTCCTTCCCATCTTTTTTTCAACTTCTACTTAAGTAGGGTTGAAGGTGAATTGTTATAGAAAATCGAGGAGGTATCACTAGTTAAGTAGGGGGAAATCATGATACACAATTGTTTATAAAGGGAGTGAGCAGACAATTTGTCATAGGTTTCGAAGATGCTAAGTAAGATGATGGATAAAAATGTGCCACATGGATGTTCAACATGATGTTCATTGATGACTTATCAAGGGCAATATTAATGGGATAGGATCCAGAGAGAAGATGGTGAGTTGGGAGGTGGTGTGAAGAGATTGAATTAAGCTTCATCTGACCAGAAAGTAAGCTCTATAAGAACAGGAATTCTTCATCCCTAGCAACTAAATCAATGTCTAGCACATACTGCACTCATAAATATATGTCAAATAAACGAATGATAGGAGTTCTGAAGAATAAGCAGAAGTTCAACCTTATAGCTCATGTAAGGTCTTGTACATCATGTTAAGGCTTTTTGGCTTGATGCTTTCTAAGTATAATGCTTTCAGGGTTTAATTTAGGGTCTAGCCAAATTAGATTTATATTTTAAAATAATTACTGTGGCCCTTAGGTGTAAAATGGATTTTAAGAGAGCAGGTAGGTTAGTTATAATGCTTCTTCAATTTTCTTGGTTGGGAAACAAAAAAATTAGAGTATTTGAGCAGGCAATCTAAACCAAATGACCAGAGAATGAGTGGTCAGAAAGTGAGATGTTTTAATCCTTTTTGAGTAATGACCAAATCGATGACATTATCATGCACATAATAAATAGCAACTCTACTTTATAGGTTGTTGATATTTACAGGTGGCATAATTCTTGTTGCTTTTATCATTTAACAAATGTAACCACTCTGAACAGTATAACTGAACTTGCAGGGACTATCTCGACCTTGTCCTAGAACTGGAAATCATTCATTTTTCCCCATAAATCAATCATTCTGTACTAATATATTTAGCTCCTGCCATATTCCAAGTACTATTCTAAGTATTGGAGATAGAATGGTAAACAAGATATACATGGTCTCTGCTCTCATGGTTTAGACAAAGATGAAATTAAAATCAAGTATGAGGAGTAATTATGAAAAGATAAGAACCAGAAAATGTTTGGGAACAGCATAAAACATATAGAGTAAACCTAGTCTAGGGGGTCAGGAAAGCCCAGTTGGAGAAAATAAGCTGAGACCTTGTTATTCAGAGTCAAATGGAAATGGGTAGAAAAAATATTTTTGGTAAAGAAAAGATAAAATATTAGATCTAGGATTTATAGAGTCTGACTCACTAAAAGGAATTCAATAGCTAGAAAAAGATGAGCAATGTTGTTTAATAGACAAGGGCTAAATGGAGTATAATCTTATAATTCATGTCAGCAATTATGAATTTTATTCCCAGGACAATAGAGACACATAGAGACATCAAATAGAGCAGTGATACCACTCACAATGTAGAATTGTAAGCCAGATGTCATATTGGGATTTCTTGCTTTTGAAGATTTTGTTTGGCTTGGCCTGAGTTCCAATTCTTCCATCTGTGATGGATTTCAAAGCCTTCCCCACTGTTTCTACAAATTTCAAAAGCCTGCTATCTTATGTATCTCTCTGATTATGTGTTCCAGGATGCTTGAGAATTGTATCTGCTTTTCCACCGATGGCACAGGAATTTACAACTCAGCTTCTTCATCTATTCTGTAAGCAATCTACACATCGAATATTTTATATTAGTGGGCTTTACCATAGCTTTACTAGGAGGAGACTCTTCTTAAAATAAGTGCCCTTTCAACATTTTCCTCATTGTATCTCGTTTTTTTTAATCTTCTCTCTTCAAGGTGCCAGAAGCAACATTTTTCCAGGTCTTATTTAGAACTATTTCACTCATAATTAGAACTCTTAGGGTCTTATCTTCTACAATCAAACACCTGTTAATTTATTTTTCCTAAACAATACAGTTCGTTACCTAAGATAAATTTTGGTGACAGCTGTTTACATAGACAATATTTTTCATCTTGTAATAGAAAAAGACTCTGACTGCTATGTAGAAAAAATATAGCTTATTAGAAAAAGATGATAAATGGAAAGCTTCACAAAGATAATCTAATCCTTCTTTCTTATAAAAATGAAGACACTTAAGCTCAAAGAGGTCAAGTAACTTGCCGTATTGTTAGTGGCAGTCTGGACAAAAATTTAGGCTGTTTTCCTAATTTAGTGTTCTTTCTGTTGAGATGGTGGCCCTTCTTAGTACGCCTTTTATCTCTCAGGAGAGCACATCTAAACTCATAAACACTCCCTATGGATATATCTTTGCCCCTAATTCCAGGTTGCTATGTATGTCAGCCAAAATGTTTATCTATCTATCCACGGTAAAGAAAGGGTAGCTTTTATTGCACTTACATTGTTGCCG
This sequence comes from Pteropus medius, assembly GCF_902729225.1. Lineage (NCBI taxonomy): Eukaryota > Metazoa > Chordata > Mammalia > Chiroptera > Pteropodidae > Pteropus > Pteropus medius. The sequence continues at coordinate 3,442,631 of NW_024351729.1, forward strand.
AACCATTCCTGCTTCTTCAAACACCAATTTTCCACCATCATATATTTATTTCCCACAATACTATCTGTTTCAATGTACCAATGTGTAGTTTTGAGGTTGCAAACCATTAAAAAAAAAGCAACAAAATTTAGTATGACACTAAAGACATCAGTATGATGCTAAAGACATCAGTATAAGAACTCCTGAGATAGAGGTACAAAGGAAGTGAAATTATGTATGAGATGTTATGAAAAATCATCTATTAGGAGTATAATTTTAATAGAGTGAGAGTAACTGTAGAGAGAACAATTGTGAGGCAAGGGCAGCATGTTCTGCTATGGTTTATCAAGATTTTATTTCCTAGCAAAGACTTCTATACAACAGGTAAATATTATAAATATATAATTGAAAGTAGCTGTTATATTTGGAAAACATAAAAATGATGAGGTAAATAGTTACAATTAGGCCACAGAATCAAAGTGATGATAACAGTGTTACCTTCTTTCTTAAAGAAAGAGAATGATTAAAAGATTGCTTATTTACTGAGGTGTAGATCACCATATACATGAAACAATAATATTAGGCAGTGCCTAGCTCTGGATGTAGTTCTGGACTCTCCATTCTCCACTTTCTTGTCTCCTTCTGATTCTGTGCTCCAGGCTATTATTTTCTTCCACTTTTAAATTATTCCCTTTAAGTGAATAATTTTTAAATCTGTGTCTGTGCCTTTATTCTTATATTTTTCAAATAATTTGCATTATTAACAAGCTTTTGGAAATTTTGAGGTAGATATACAATTATCAGTCTCAACATGTTTAAAATTCTCCCTGTCATTCACTCCAATTTTCTTCTAAATGTTTTTCTAACTCCACTCTCACCACTCAGTCTTGTGGGTTCTCAACCTATTAGTCATCCATAAAAACATTTCTATCATGACTCTTCTACCAGCAGGAAAGGACTTCCCCATCTGATCCCAGCCGTTAAAAAAAAAAAGACTTTATAATAAAAAGTTTTTTCAGGATCTTTATAGAAAAACTCCATCTGATATACCTTTACCCAGTAATAGGAGAGCATGGTCATTATTTCTTCTTTCAGCTGAGATCATAAATGCAAGAGTTGTCTCTAAATTCTAAAGGAAAGTTGAAATATGATGTATTTTAATCATTAAGTTTTTTGAAGTCACGTAGAATGTATCAAGTTGAGACAATAAAATTGCAAATATTCCAAGTTAAACCATTGCTATAGGTAATATTTACGGCAATAGGTAAATTGAGTTTCTCCTATTTGTTTTGTTTCCTGAATTATTTATTTTTGCTCCTTTACAAACAATTCTATGTTCTATTTTAAGGATTATGATGCATAACAAGTACATAACTTTTTCCATGCTTACATTTATTACATATCAAGTTGCCTGAGAGAAAAAAAGTAAATATTTAATGAGTAACAAATTAATTGGGTTTTTCCCCCAAACAGGAGACTTTTATAGTAGCTGTCTTCAAATGCTAGTTTTCAATTTCTCATTGACCTTTTATAGTTGAGACAACTTACCTAAACAAAACTGTAGAAAAACTGTTTTTTTTTTTTTAAATTGGAGAATTATCAAGACCATTGACTCCAATCTCTACATGATCTGAATATCAGCTAAAAAGTGAATTGAGCCATAAATAACATACAATGTAGTTAAGTGTTTCTAATTTTTTTTGTTTAATAAAAAACTATTTGGAAAAAAAATCTTTAACCATTCTATTATCCTTAGACTGACATCAGATTCTACATAGCCTGGTTTGAATCCCAGTTCTACCACTTAGTAACTGTATAAAGTTGAGCAAGTTACTTAACTTCTCTGTTTTTGATTTTTCACATGTTAAAAATGGGGATAATAAGAGAATTGTAAAGAAAATTACACTGGATAACATATAATGTAATAGACAATACTAAACAATTTTGTCTAGTGTCCGGCACAGAATAAGTACTCACTAAATGTTAGCTGCAGTTATTATTATAAAGAAAATACTAAAGAAAAAGGACTTAGGAACATCTTAAAAGAGAAATTCTCATTTCATTTCTATCACAGAATATCACAATTGTTCTATTTACTAGTATGAAGAATGAAACATTTTTTAGTGAGCCTACACGGATTGCCTTAATCCTGTATAGATGTTTTATTTTTTTTATTCCTCCTTTACTCAGTTTCTGGTACACAATATAGGGCTTTTAAGCCTTCAGTCTCCTTTCCATATTTTCATTTGTGAAGAAAAATATATCTAAGTCATTAATATAAGAACATTTAGATGGTAAGTTATTATACTCAGATTAATATTAAAGTGTTCTAAAGTTAATTATATTTAATAAAATACAAAGTCATCAATATATCACATATTTTGAAGCCTTATGGAAAATGTAAAACTATCATAATCAATAATAGTCAAATAAATCTTAATTATGAGAAATTATAAAATCTAAAGCTTTTTTAAAAAAATTAAACAATGTTTCATTGGCTGTGTTTTAAATTATGGAGAGGATTATTCACAAACATCATAAATCCTAAAGAAATACAATATTTATTGCACCCAGGAAACTAATATGAACAGGGACTGAAAAAATTTAATCAAGTCTGTAATTAAACTATTTTAAGACAATTAGTTATTCTCTAGTAAGCATTTCATTAGGTAATAGCATTTTGTGTTTATGTCAAATTTCTTTCTTGCTAAGAAACAAAGGAGAAGCAGTAAAATTTTTTGATAAATATTTATTTACCTTTTAAATGTCACTTAAAGTTAAAAGAAAAAGTTTTGTGATGTTTCTACCTAGTAGTTTCAGATAGATCACTTCTTTGCCTTTAGTAAATTAAAAGAACTTAGCAGGATTCTTAGCTATGATCCTTCAAATGTGTAGTTCACTATTCAGATTGCTTCAGGAAAGAGAAATGACATCACTTTCTATAGGTCTAGCTCACTGTTTCACTCACAAGCTTCCTTAGAAGAGCAGATTCCCCTAGATATTGCAAAAACAGTGGTGGCTTCACCATTTAAAGTTGCTCAGGTTGAATAAAATACCAAGGATTTTATCTAGTTTTCTTGATGAATATCTTAATAGTATTAGGATGAAGGAGGTTTGCTTTTGAGGTTGACTTATTTTATTCTTAAACTATGAAATCCGAACAGATGGAATCACAGATTTGGCTTATTGAGAACTGAAGTTGTTCAATACACTTTTTTTTTTTGTCTTTAGAAACACAAACTAACATCGTTAATTTAGCCTGAATCTGTACAGTACCAGTATTGTCCATCATAGTTCAATGATGGAGTGTTAACTGCAGCTGCAGATTTGGTATTGAGGCCTTTGTTATATTTCTTTTTTAGGATGCCATTAATAGAGATTCTTTTTTAGTTCAGGGTTTTCTCCTGTTTTTATTTGCATTTGCTCTTTTAACGAAATACTTAACTGTTAAAAGCTGTCATCAGTAATAAGAAGATACTTTAATAAACTATTCTGGAATTAAGCTTGAATTAACTCTCATTTATCTCCTATTACCTTAAGAAGGAGGAAAGAAAAGATTCTATGTTGTTAACTTTATGATTATATTTATTGGAAACTATTGTAAACTTTTATCTTTCTATTGACTACTGAGTTGTAAAAAGATTTCTGTTATTCCCTTCCTTCTTGGGTAAATCATTATAATTAAGTCTCAAAATGTCTCCTGTATTAGGTGTGATATAACTTAGAATCTCTTGGGTTCTCATTTGCCAAAAATGTATTTTATGTCCTTATACTTTGAGAGTCTTTCTCAGTATATCTCCAGATATTTAGGACTTTAATTAGGGATAAAAAAAAGTTCAGTGTTATCTAGTACTTTTATGAGCAATCATCATATATTCACGTAACAGGCAATAAAAATTGTTGCATCATAGAATTTTAGAGCCCAAAAGAAACATAGAGCTCATATAGCATTATCCTCTTGGTTTTCAGATGAGGCAGAGGCAGCACATTTCCAGGTAGGTTAAGTGACAGGCTGCAGGTCACATACCTCTTCAGTAACAAAGCCAAGATGAGATCCTGAGTGTGAATATAATCTGTTTTTTGATATGTCATAAAAATTGCCAGTGGACTTGATCCCTTGTTGTTGCTTTTCCCCACTATACAGTTATGCTCGTTCACTAAGTGACACTCTAGTTATGTTAATTATATAAACCACAATTCATCCATCGCTTGAAAGCAGAATAAAGCCATTCATACTTGCCAAGGTTTAAGCACACTTTGAACAATGAATTTTATTGTGTTTTGTGAATAAAGACATTAAAACTTTCATATCCTGTGAGCTAAGAGCTTGTGTACCTCTCAAATGCAGAAAGGAAGCTTCTCAAAAAAGATGAAATACTTAAAAATGCCTATCTCAATGGTTTTATTATTCTTTTAACCACTACCTTGATGTCTTTAGTTCTTATGGCTTTTAATCACGTATCTAATTTTTTTTTGATACAGTTCTACACTTCCTTTACATGACTCAGTCAAGACCAATAAACTTGAGTTAACTTTAATGAGATTTATTAATTCTAGAACTGAATTAAACAAAGTGGTCACTGACTCAAATGTTTTGGTAAAAATATTTTTATTTGTAGGTCTCACCTCTATAAAAACAACATATTCTTTTACTGTGACTATGAAAATGTTGCAATGGGTAGAACTACCTTACCAGTTACTAAATGGATTTCAAAGTCTGGGATACTTAACATAAAGCACTGAATTCTAAAGAATTGTTTTTGTTTTTGTTTTTCTTTGTATTGCTACTTTACTAAGAGGTATCCAGCAAGTGTTATCGCATATCTGTATAGATGTAGATATTGACCTGTATCTATAGATCACTCTCTTATATATCTGACATATGTGTGTGCTTGTGTGTGTATGTATATATACTCTTCTAGTCATTCTTTGATATCCCACCTACGTGTTACTGCTAAGAGTATTGTCCAGCCTCCTCTCCATAGCCAACTTAATTTCTTCTTCACTGTATCCTGCCAGAAAGATGCTCAATTATAATCACCTATTTACTTTTCTGAATCATAACCTGGATCATGAACTCTTCAGCGATGTACTCCCATCATATTTCTATTGTTTATCACATTCTCTGAAATACAATAGACACTTAATAACTTTTTTGCTGACTTAGTAAAATAACAAGTAATAATAATTAATCAATATTTTACTGCTTATATAATTAAAGAGAAACTTCAGGAATTTCAAATACAGAAAAAAAAACCGTATGTAGATGATAAGTGGTGGCATAAAACCTAAATTTGATAATGTATATGCTTGTAATGACCATTAGATTTCCAAAATTATATTTTAATTCCAAAATAATTTTTCATTTTTGTCTTAAGTACGATTGATTAATTTAGAAACATCTGATTTTGCTATTGGTCCATAATTATTTTTACATTCATTTATTTTATAACTCATATCCATGTATAAGATGAAAATGGTATTTCTTAAATGTCATCAGATCCAGTTTTCCTGTAAAAAATCCTCTCCTACTCTAACCTATTCTTGGAATAATGTGCTGAAAATTACTCCAGTACTTTTAAAATGTTTATTTCCAACATTAAAAGACCTTTTATGAAAATATGTTTTAAAATTAATACACAAAATTGTATCTATTTTTAAATATCAACATTAAAATAAGCCAATGTGTTTATAATTATCTGATATTTTAATCTCTTCATTAATTAAAATAAATGCAATTTCATGTTTGACTCTTGTGGTACTTAAACAAGCTAAGTAGAAATAGATTGGAGTTTGAAATTTGTGGAGGTCAAGATGGCTTGAATTTGCACTGTAGAAGACTAAGAGGGGAGAGGGAGAGAGAGAGAGAGGTTCTCTTGAGGTTTTGGCTGAATAGCAATCTGCAGAGAGGTTCCCTTGAGGTTTTGGCTGAATAGCAATCTATACATGCAGAGGGTGAGACCCCCATAAGGCCAAACAAGCACAACTTTTGAGGAAAGAAAAATTCCAGTGGAGCTATAAAACAGAAAATCCTCAAAGCTCACATAGGGCTGAAAATTGTTTTACTTCGCACCTTGTTAAATACATGGGCATTCAGTAGCTATCGTGGAAGGGCCAGACCTTAAACAAGAGGTTTAATCAGTCCTAAAATAAAGGCCATTCTAGACCTATACTAAAATAATGTAAAAGAAAGGATGGAAAGATCACAGTAATCTGCAAGTAATTTAACTGCCTACCAGAAAAAAGTTAATCTATTAAAATAATACTAAAAAAATTAAGCTCTCAACAGCATAATACATGTCTGTCATCCAAGAAAAAATTACTAGATAACAAAGAAGCAAAAAACCAAACCAACTTCAAATATAAGTTTTTAAGCTTCTTTTTAATTTCAATTAGCTAAATGTGGGAATTTAATATTTAATTATTAAATGTATAGCCTGTAGTTCCATAGTCACTAGAATATATGCAAATACCATATTTGGTGGACTTTTTCATATAAAAGCAAGCAATATATTTACTGCATATCATCACTTATCAAGAGATTTTTAAACATTTTAACTCAATAAATATACACAAAAAGCTGTGTGGTCACTATTATTATTTGCTAAAATTTATACTCTGGCCAAGTGAAGTACAGAAAAGTCACAATGCTTGAAATATCAGAACTGAAACTTAAACCTACTGGCCCCAAATATACTTTTCAAAAAATCTGTCATCACATTATTTCAAGTAGATTTACAATGATTAAAAGTGACATGATATTCCCAAATATCTCCCATATAACTTATAGTAGTACTGGATTTGGTACAATCAAGAGGTATAAAATAATAGTATATATACTATATATAATTTATACATATTTATACATGTACACACATTTATATATACATATGTCCCCCTGAAGACTTAAAAGAGCAACATATATAAGAAAAATTTTTGCATACTTTCAAGAGGCACTAGTAATTATCATGAAAGTGAGTAAGTCCACATCTTTAGGTAAGTCCACACCTATAGGTAAGTCCATATGGAGCTTCAATGGTGGTTTCTACTTCAATTTCAAATAAATGAGTAAGAGATTATTAAGTATTCATAAATCTTATATAGAACAGAATGGGATATTGAGAAGAAAAACTGAAAGTCAGATAAGGAAAGATTTCTTGGATAAATTTAAATAGCACCTGTGAGGAAGCGCAGCCAAGAGTAATTGACCTCCTGATGGTAAGATACATAAGAGAATAGACACTTATCTACAGATTGAGTGTTTTGTTGACTTTCCTATTTTTAACCTGACAACAAAATTTTTGAATTTCTAGCTCTTTCTTACTTTTTTACTATCTTTGTTAGGAAAAAGAATTCACGTTATCAAAATCATTTCTGAACACTAAAATTTTATTCCTGATCTTAGACAGCACAATTGCCATCAATGAAGCAAATGAAAAGTATTCTTTTTGATACACAAATTAGAATATCAAACAGCCAATTTTGTGTAAACTTCATATATTCTGAAATGCCATAACAAGGAACATTTAAATTGTGGAAGGCCAGGTGTGCAATCAGAAATAGGCTTTTTATCCTAGTAAGAGTAATCAATATGAGTTAGTACTTTGACTTGAAATAAATTTGACTATTTGTTTGCATTCTAAAGAAATCACAGTAGAAAAAAAAGCTAGGAAAATGGATTTGTAGTGTCTCTAAGTTTTGTTTTTCTAGGTCTATTATTATCATTGTTGTTCCCTAGATCTTATTTGATACCCCATTTTCTATTTTATTCTATGAATGAGAAGATAGAGCTTTCTATCAGGCTGGTTAAGAAATAAAATAAAAGATAATTTAGGTGCATAGAAAAAAAGATATTTTTTTGTGTAGGAACATTTTTTTAAATTATGGAAATTAACTAGCTTTTTTTTTTTTTAAATCTGATTTATGGCAATGTTTTGACCCACCTAGATAAATGTCAGCAATGACCATGCTTATTTGAAAAACTTATTCCAATAGAACTTTCAAATAGTTCACCTATAGCTCATTTTAATTATCAAGAGAGGTGTAAAGATTTGATTCAGAGAAATCTTAGTTTGAATAAACTAGTTTTTTAATCCTTATTCTGATTATAACTGCATGTATCTGAGCAAGTTACATAAATTTTCCTTATCTGGAAGATGAAAGAGTTGGCCTTTATAATCTCTCTATATAAAAGTTTAAGCTCTATCTAAATTTCAAACACATTTTTTTAATGAAGACAAGTAAATTATGATGTTTCCAACCTAGCTTGTTAATACTGGTGCCAAGTTTTGATTAGAGTGGCAAGATAACTTTAAAAGACTAAAAGCAACCCTACAATTGTGTCTTCTCAGGTCAACCAACAAATCTTCATTATTTTCTTTTGCTATAGTAGTACCACAAGAGATGCAAACAAACAAACAAACAAACAAACAAACAAACAAAATATATATATATATAGTCATTGCTCTCAAAGAATTTGAATTACCCTCATATATAAGAGATCAATAAAAGTATGGTATCCTGTATCTTTAAAGAGTGATATTGGCATATTCATTTGCTATCTTTTATTTTATAATACAGAAATCTACTTTGAACTAATTTATTAAAAAATATTATTGTCTAACATAAAAACCCATAAGGGTGCATTAGACTTCATACATGATTAAAAACAAGATTACAAACACTGAACTCCAAAAATCTTAATCTCTCTCTCTCTCTCCTCTCTGCATGTTAATTTTTTCTTTGATATTAACCACTTCAACATGGCTATAGAGAGATGGGTCTCAAGTTCACATTCCTTAGATTTGCGGTAAAAGATGGACTGTAAATGATCTTCTTTCTTAAATTAGATTAAATTAAATTAAATTTCCCAAATTAAAAACAAAACAAAGTAAAACAAACACATTAAAATAACAAAACACTAAGAAGGGCCAGGCAAGAGAATATAACAATATAATTGGCCTGGTGTTGGTCAGTTGCTTATATCCGATTACTCCACATTGGCCAAGTGACAGTAGGATTTGCAAAAAGAGCCTGAGTCCAACTTGAATTATGAAATTGAGCAGGAGGTAAGGAAGGAGCTTGCATTAGAAAAGAAGGAGTACTGTCTTGGGCAAATGGCAAATAACGCCCAATAAAAATAGATGATAAGCTTCTTCAGAGAATACAATGATCGGCCTTAGCTCCTGAACAAGTAAGGTATTATCAAATAGCCGAAGACTGGATGTAATCCAGCTGGGTAACCATACAAAGCTGGGAAATAGCAAGAGCACCAGCATGGAAGGGTGCAGGTGAAAAATGTACTTGGGGGCAGTGAGAGGGTCATTTTGGTGAAAACTCTATACCAATCCAATCAAACAAGGTCACTTCCTCTGGAAACACTATTATTTTTATTCCCTCTTCACTTTTCCACTTCAGAGCACATTTCCAATATCTCTATCTTTAGAGGTTTCTATATGGTTGCTCTTTTCCTTTGTCATAAATGGTATGACACCTCCAAAAAAAAAATACACTTGTTTTCTGAAAAGACCAGGATTAGTATACCCTGAGAAGACACAACTGGTCTAATATAAAAGACTTGAGGTGGTTGTAAAAAAAAAAAAAATTCAACTTAGGTTACCTGAGCCAATTTTACCATAAGGATGAAACCAAAGTGAAAAGTTTACCTCATTAGTACATGGGCTTAAAATTATTTCAGGCATCGGGTAGGCATTAGGTAGGCATCAGGCAGCAGTGATCTCCTCATAATTCTAGTGAAACACAAAATCTTAGATTGGATAAAATAAGTAGAACATTTCAATCTCCATTAGGGAAATCTATTTCCACAGAAATAATCTTTTTTTTTTATTTTTTATCCTAGATACCAAGAGAACTTACATGTCAAGTAAAATTTTGAATGCTTGGTTTAGTTTAAAATATGCATTTTAAACTAAGACATCATTATAGCTATTTTATTTTGTTTTTGACCCCATTTAATATTTTCTCAAAACTTTGACTTTTGTCTTATATAAGATAAAACATATGAAACTGACATAGGAGTAGAACAGCAATAGACATAAAGCCCCAAATTGATTTTTATCTTCAACATGACTGTCTCTTGGAATAAAAATTATTTTCTCAATCCAAAATAAATATATCTTTCTAGTGTTAATCTAAAAATAAAACGCCAAAATGAGGGGCAAAAAGTGTTTATTTGAGATCCAAAATAATAGCTATTTGGGAAACACTGATTCAGGCAGAAACCCAAATAATGTTCCAAAGAAGAAAGTAAAGAGTGCTTATAGTAAAAAGTGCATTTTTGAAAATAATTAGTTCTGCATTCTTAGCTCTAGCATTGGTCAGATGTCATGGGGTCTGGAGGATAGGCACCAGAAGGTCTGGTCACATCCTGAGTCCTTTAGGGGGATAGTCAGAGGGTTATCTGTAAATAAATAAATATCTGGGCATTAACACAAAACTAGAAAGTTTGAAAGGGTCTGGGGACTGATATCTAGTGATGAAGACTGAGGAATACCATGAACTCCCAAATATTTTCAACCATATGTGGAATCATTGAATTTCCTATTTTTGAATAATATTGAAACAAATAAAGAATAAGAAAATAGCACCACATGTATTTTGGAGTACTCAAATTAAATTTCTTAATAATAAAATATTTTTATAAACTTTAATAAAAATATATTGATGTAAAATAATATCTAAAATATATTCATTTAAATATATATTTACATATACCAATAAATAGTATATACATACACAGTCATACACCACTTAACAATGGGGATGCATTCTGAAAAATGCATTGTTTGACAATTTTATTGTTGTACAAACATCATAGAGTTCACTTAAACAAACCAGGATGGTATAGCCTACTACAAACCTAAGGCTATATGGTATAGCTTATTGCTCTGTAGGGGAGGAACAATAATTTTCCCTCTATCTCTGGGATTTTGGCTGAGATATTTCTGAAATAAAAGATTAACAGGAGAAAAACAAACAAAAGTTTAATAACATGTATACCTCCTGTATAAATGGGAGATCCAGGAATAATTAATAACTCACCAAAATGCCTGAAGCCACCACCTAAAATACCATCTCCAGCTAAAGATAAAAGATCTTTGGGGTTGAGGGAGTGAGTTATGGGAGGTTACTAGGAAAAGCATAGTAAACAAGAGTAAGATCGTTATGTAGATTTGAGTCTCCTCTTTCTGCTTCCATAGCAGTTTCTAGAGATAAGGTCATCCTCCTCTTCCTGGTACAGGGAGGAAGTTACTCTTACAAATGATGTCCCTTACAAATGTAAATGTCTTGTACAAAGGGTAATTTCTATTTGGTTTTCAGAATTTCTCCCATCTCTGCTGTTTCTTAAAGTTAACCAGCCTAAAATAATCTTATGCCAAATAGATGTATTTTGGGGCGATGAATTCTGTTTCCCTACAGCTCCTAGGCTACAAATCTGTATAGCATATAATATTGTATACTGTAGGCAACTGTAAGACAATGGTATTTGTTTAATGCATTGTTCTACAATTTTACAACAAACAGCTACGAGTCACTAGGCCATAGAATTTTATAGCTCCATTATAATCTTATGGGACTTTAGGGAATTAGGTAGACATGAGTGACTGAGGAATGAAGGCCCCACTCAAAGACCTCACTTAAGATCTCCCTAAAACACCCATTTTATGGTTAGACATTATCCCTACATTGTGAGGCACAAAGAAGTAAAAAGCTATAAATAAAATAGCCTCTGGTTTGGTCCATCCATAGATGCTTGTGCAGTTAGTCTTACACTAACCTTCCTGTAACATTACCCTCATTATACCATCGTTATAATATTATGCATATGCTCAGAAGTTCATGGATCTAATTATAACAGACTGAATTCTTGGTAATTGCATGCGTAGTAGGCAAAGGGTTACATAACAGCCAAATGTCAATCAAAATGACCTCACATGCCAATTATCTAGGATCATCCCTGTAAACACACATCCAAAAGTCAACATAAGACTCATGCCCCAAGTTCCAAGAGGCTGCAGCATTTTTTGACATAGCCTGGTTCTTCCTTGAAACAAACTTTCAATAAATCTTACTTTTCCTAAATCTTGCTGATCTGAAATTCTTTACTGAGTCAGCAGAAAGAACCTAGGACCCCTCGGTGCCATCAGGGCAACGACAACAGATTTTAGATTGCCCCAACGGTAACAGGACCACCCTCTTATATGAGGTCCATCTTTGAATGAAAGGTCATTATGTGGCACATTACTGGACAGGTATCCCCTGCATTTCGAAAGTTTGTGTTATGCCACCTTGCTTTACAAAAGACCTACATTAGTTCCAGCTTTTCCTAAAGAAATCTGAAGAGAATTTTTGCTTTTACCAAAAACGGCAAAAAAGTAAAAATAGCCTTCAGCATATGTGTTTTGCTTTGAATCCTTATAGAGGCAGTGTGCACCCTGCAACTAGAGTGTCATTGCTTTTACTATATGTTAGTGTTATTTTAGGTTTTATGTATTATTTGACATGATTTGGTAGGTTATTTTTTGGGTCTGGGAACGCTCAAAATTTTCCCATATAAATTAATGGTAATCGCTTCCTCACTTTAGACCATTGCAGCTTTCAAAAGTTTTCATAGAAACTCTCTACCTTCAGATAGCGGGGAAACCTTTATATTATTTCATTAACTCTTTACAATAACTTTATAAAGTAATATTATCCCCTCTCAGAGATAATGAAATTGAGACTATGCTTAAATTCTCTAAATTTCAAGTTCATATGTGTAAATAAGAAATGAACACAAGATTTTAAGCCAAATGTTTGACTAAAAATTCACATTTTTATTCAATCAGTCATACAGCTTCTTAACACTGAGATTTAAGCATCAAACCAGAAGAGGAATTTTAATTTTCTGAACTAATTCACAGCCTTTGTATGCAGCCAAATATATTTTACATTAAATTCAAGGAAGTATAAAACTTAGATATTTTGAGAAATTTTGGAGAATATTGGGACAACAGTGAATAACAGGGAGAGGCAAAAAATCACATTAAGAAACGTGTATGTTTTAACTCATTAAAAAAGAATGAGGCACAAAGAAATAACAGAGTCTCAAAAAGTTCTGTCACCTCCAAAAGAGAAGAGTTACATATATTCAAGGAAATTGTGGAGAGTTTAGTTTGGCTAGAAGTTGAGGGAAAACAACAAAAGTAATATTTACAGACCACATGGCATATGGCAAAGATCAATATTAAGTGTTTAATATATGGTTTCTTATTAAATTGTTACAATAACTTTTAAGTTAATCATAACTCTTCTCATTTTTTTCTCTCAAGAAATGCAAGGTTTACCTGTCCAGGTTCAATCATTTGAGAATATTGATGTTGGCTTTGACCTCAAGGCCATTCAGATCCCAAATCTTGTGCCCTTCCTCCCAATTCAATTTTTTTCTTAACTCTGTCCTTCAGAACACTGTTCTCAATAGATACTTCATTAAAAAAAAAAAAAGGTGTTTGTTGAAAAACTTTATTTGGGAAATGTTTTACTCTATAGGCACTCCCTGGCTATTCTAATTCACACTAGCATTCCAAAGAGTCTGAGAATTATAGAAAATAAACCTGATTAACTTTGCTTATCATATCACTTCCCAAATGCATTTGATCTTGGAAACTTTTTTATTAAAATATAACACCTAATAGTCTCCCGGAATTAGTGTTTTCAGGGACATCCTGTAGGAAACACTACGTTATTGGAAACAAGCATAGAGTGAATGAATTGCCTGTTAAGATTTCAAGAGGTAAAATCACAAGACTAAGTCAATACCAGATCACAGAATGCTTACAATGAAAGTTGAAGAGAATGGATTTAAATCTGTGAGTTAAAAAGAATTCTTGAAGAATTTTGGAAAAGAAAGAGCTGTGGTAATATAATGATATTATATTACCAAAATATCTCATGTATATTGAATATTCAATAATAATTATAGATATTTCAGCAATCATTTCTTCATACATCACAACCTCTGCTAATGTTTAGTAACTCCATCTTCAGATAAGAAAATTTGCATTTCTTGAGTAGAGTGAATTCCAAACTTTGCTAGAATAATAGTTCTACTGTTTTGGTCTGCCATTATTCATCTTTTAAAGTTATTATTTTAATAGATTTATGACTTACCATGATGAAAATTTGTTAAATACTAATACCCAGGATAACTTTAGTAGAGGCATTTCTATGCAACTAATAGCTAAAATGTTTTCATCCTTGACTCGTCAGTTGAAGTTTGCTTTTCTATAAATTGTATGAATTGTTTTTATTGATAAATAGTTTTAAATTTATAACTATTTATTCTATATCTGCCTATATCACAAATATATAAACCCTTTATGGAAAAAAATGCTTATGAACAAGTTTTATAAGCCGCTAGAATGTCAAAATTCCATGTGCCTCACCATTTGCTGTCGATAAAATGTTACTCAAAAGTGTGGTCATTGAGAACCTTCTCAATTGTCTGGAGTATTAATTAAAATTACAGATTGTGGGGCTTCCTCCCAGACTTACTGAAACTGTATCTTGGCTGGGGTGGGTGGAGTGGAGGGGGAGTGGATTACAGGCATTTAAAGAAGTTTCCAGGGGATGCAGATGTTCACAAAGTTTTGGAAAATCTATTAAGTCAAAGAAAGAGAGGGTAAAATCTCATTCAAATTTCAAAAGTAGTTGTATGAGAGCATTAAACCAGTTAATCGAGTTATTAAGCAATCATGTGTAAAAACTCCTTTGAGGCTCCATAGATTCTTTCATATAAGATTAAAAAATTATAAAAGCAGAAGAAACTTAGCATTGTAGGGGTTCAGAGTGAGCCACCCTAAGATGTACCTCAGTGGTATGTGGGTTACTTTGAGCTAAAGACAATTTTAGCTTCAGGCTCAAGAGAAACTTCTGCCCCTCTCTTCAGTTACCTAGAAGAACTTGAATTAGGAGCCTTGTCCATAAGATTATCAGAGATAACTTCTTTTGACTTATCTATAGGGTAAGACAAACTTCTATTTACTAAATGTCTGTTCTTATTATCCTGCAATGAGCTTTTAAAGCCTCCAAGGTGTATTACCTACCTCATTCTTCTCTCAGGATGTCTTATATATCTTAATCTCCCTTTCTATCTCTGAACTTTCGTGCATGTGGAGTCTCTGACTCTCTCATGTATGTGGGATTTTCATAAATACGTACATATTAAATTTGGTTATTTTCTCTTGCTAATCTGTCTCATGTTTGTTTGATTTTTAGACCAGCCAGAAAAACCTTAAGAGTAGAGGAAAGTTTGTTCCTCCCCCACAACATAAATGAAAAAGACAATAAACATTGAACGCGATCTTATAAATACAAAGAATACATGCATACAAATATTATAAATAAACCTCAAATTTTTTTTATAAATAGTGATAAATTGCTCAACTGTTACATTTTATAGACACAAAAGCCAAGACTCAAGAATATAGATGTATCTCAACAATCTAAGCATGCCCCCAACTCAAGGACTTGAAAATTCCCTGTGCGTAAAAGGCTCTTTCTCTACTAACCTCTCTTGGGTTTCTCACAAAGCAAAGCCTAAGACAAAGCTTATGTATTATGATATAATTTGGGAGTGCAATCCCAGGGATTTGAGAGTGAGAGAAAGAGAGACTAAGGGAGAAGAGACTGAGGCAGGAAGTAGAGAGAGAAAAAACAAATAACCTTGTACTACAGAGTTGACTACTGGATTGTATTAAGCATAGCTAATGTCTCCATCTCATGGGACCATTTTCTGAGATCATAAAACATGGCATCTCAGGATTTACTTCTGAGAAGGAGAAGAATGTATTCTTCAGATCACACCTCTCATTGGTATGTGCCTTGAGGCATTGACTCTTCCTGATTGCATGTGAATGGACACTGAGCAATTCAGGCAGTATCTCACACCTCAGTACCAACAGGTAGTCACTGTTCAGAGCAGGAGGCAAGAGATATGTGACTCATATGTGACTCAAGAGATATGTTTCTGGTACAGTGGCATATCTGGATGAAGTTGGTCAGTGTTCATATGAAATTAGTTTACACAGCAATAGCTGAGTAGGAACAAGTGTCTAAAAGACCCAGACAGGTGAGACTGAGAGGTTCTATGAGCATGGCTTCATGTCCCAAACATCATTTCTCTAGACAGAATTTTCCTAGCCTGTCTTCTTACCTTGCTTAATATTTGTTGTAGCAATTAATACTTCGTGATATTATATTGCATATTATTTTTGCATACCATTTTCTTTCTCATTAGGATATATGTTCTATGAGTTCAGGGACTTTAAGTCATTGACTTCTCTCCAGTGCTCAGCACAGTACCTGGAACATACAGATGCTCAGGAAATAGTTGTTGGAAAAAAGAGTGAATGAATTGATTGGGTGACTTGCCCAGGGTTGCTCAGCCAATGACAAAGGCCAGAACAAAACTCGGTTAACATGGATTAAAATCATTTAATGTTGTCTGTGCTGAGGATAATAGTTTGTTATCGAACTATTACAGAGAGATTATAATATAATGAATAAAATAAAGGCAAATGAATAATGTTTCATGTGTCATAAATATTCATATAATATGTCTTTATGTCTTTATTTATTTAGGTCAGCACTGACTAATAGAATTGACATGATGATAAAAATGTTCTATAACTATACTGACCAATATAATAGCTACTATGTGGCTATGGAGCACTTGAAATGTGCCTGGTATGACAATGTAACTGGGTTTTAAATTCTATGTAACTTTAATGAATTTCAATTTAAATAGACATATGAGACTACTGGCTATGATATCAGACAGTGCACCTATGAATATTTATTTTTAACTTGATAAACTAACATTTTTTTAATTACTGCCAACTCGACAAATGAGTTAGTTGTAAAGATTTAAATCAAAGAAAAGCAAAAAAAAAAAATTAGCCACATTTTATACTTTAAATTTACTCTCTAGAATTTTGTATGAGGACTAAATAAAAGAAGGAATAGTTTGATTTAGAACTAAGAACTAGAAGTGTTGGGCAGGGGGAGAGTTCAGAGATTGTTTGAGTAGTCTAAGGTTTTCTATTTTCTCCCTGAATCACCTCATTAGATCCACTGCTAGCAAAACTAAGACAAAGCTTCCTGCAAATGAAGTTTAAAACTTTTAAACGAAAAAAAAAATGACTTTTTTTAACCCTTAAAAAAGTATTATTAAAGTCTAAAGCTATCTGCTTCAACTCTGCCCAACAGCTTGGTGACTTGACTTGCTAGGGATGGCTCCTGGGGGAGGGAAGCCACAGGCATATTGGTCATGGGGAGGGCACAGTGCAGTGAGCCCTCCCTAAACCTGTTCTCCACACCGCCGGATAAACTCTACATAAAACAAGCTTAATGAATACTTGGAATATTATTTCATGTCCTTCCAGATTACAGTCTCCCCGGAAGCAGTCAAGCTGTCCTAACTTTTTCTGAAAGTGAAATCAATGTGGAAGTAAGATCCCTAAAATATCTACAGAAAAGAAAAAAAAAGGACACTGAGCTGACACAAGACATTTTTATTTTATCCCTTGTATGTTTTGTACATATTAAAAGGAGAAAGTGAAAGGCATTCAGTCGAAGAAATAGATGCCAATGTAATAAAACTATAATTTGTTATAATGCCAAAATAACAGGGGCAGTAATATAACAGCACTGAATGAAACATGTGATAGAAAATGAGAGACAACAAGCATTAGGCTTAACCCGGTTAAGATGACATAGATTTAATGACCTCCGGAGAAAGTTAATTTTTTAAATCATTCTTTCTCTCTACCTGGAAATATCTCTTTATGTCTAACTTAAATATCTCATAGTGTAATTTAAATTCATTTCCTTTTTGTGATGCTCAATGGAGTAAAAAATATGGACTGCTTTCCTTTGAGGGATAAGCCATAATTTGTTTAAAGATCGATAAATATGCAGCTTCTCAGATTTCTCCAGGCTAATGACTCTATTTAATGTTTCCTTAGAGGTCTCCATTATTGTCATTCTCCCCTGAACTCTGTCTGAATTCTCTGCATTCCTTTTAAGTTGATGAGCCTCACAGTCATTTTCATAGACTGAGACTCTATCTGCCAAGTGAATGGTGCATGGCACTCAACGACTAGGCTTGGCTGCCACGCGTGCCCTGTCATTATACTTAATCTGCATTGTGCCCATGTTCTTCATTCTCATAATGTATTACACTGGAGTGAAGTCAAGTGTGAACAGAAATGCCAAGTTTCTGACTCCACTTCAATGATATTTGTAGATCTGTAGGTAAAAGCAGTCTTTTGCATATTTACCTTTCTCACTAGATTTTTTCTTTATTTTTTACTCTCTTAAAAGATAAATTGTTGAGATCGGCTGTATATGGCTTGGTGGCTGTGTTTTAAAGTTTCCCCCTGTTGTTCCTTTGAAAACCTTAGCAAATAGGTTAGATGCCTGATTTGCTGCATTTTCCTTGCTTATTGGTGTTTTCTTTTTTAAGCCTTTGAGAAAATGACTTGACATAGTATATAAATGAATGTATGCTTTTCACTCTTATATGCTATCTCCGATGTTTATGGCTCTATTTATTTTTCTTCGAATTATTATTTCATCAGTTATTCTACTATTTCCCCACCGTTTCACAAGCATCTCTCTATTTTACTTTCGTACAGTTGTACAAAACGGCAGTAAAATTATGAATTAACCTGGAGCTTAATATAGAGTAGGTATTAACTGGATTCAAGTAACTGTTTCACATAGGCTGGGAAAGATTATTGTTTTTGGAGAACCAAGTACAATAAGGAAGGTTTGTGAGTGAGCACAAGCTATATCTCTCTAAATGTTGCTTCTATCTTCCTTCTTAAGAATATGGTATAATGAGTTACAAATTCTCACTTAATTTGTAATTTTTTTATGGAATAATTTAGGTTACTGTTTTTTTTTTATATATATATTTGCAAATTAAGCACTTAATTGTGATGTCTCTGATAGATTACACTTGATGACCATAAGATAACACACACAAAATATACTGCTTTAAAAAAGTAGTTGATCTGTGCAATATATTATGCATTGTTAAGGCATGTATTCAACAATAACTGTTTGAAGTCTTTTACTTTCACAATTTTTAAAACAATTTTCACTCAGTCTCTGAAATGCTGATAATTTTCACCTATTTTAGTACAATTGTTATAATTCGTTATTCTTGTTAGGAGATCCATTATATTCACAGTTAAATTCAGGCTTACTAGTTTTTGTAGATTCAATACAATGTCTTCTAATGAAACAAAATTTTTGCAGTTTCATAATTCTCATCACTTCTCCCCAAAAGAACTTTGGGTTACAATTGAAAATGCCTAATACATAAATTTATTTCAGAAACAAGTAAATTCTTTATCATAAAACACTGAGATGGGTAATCACTCTCATTTTGTTTACTGTCCTTATCAACAACTATTCCCTCTGTAATAGCATTCATTAACACCCAATATTAGATCACTATGGATAACAACATATGCTATTGGGACAGAATTAAGTTAATAAAAATAAATGATATTTTATATGGAGTTCAGACAGATAAAACTTCCACTGATAGTTTTTTTTTTTTTTACTGGAATAAATATGTTATTCAACCAGACACTAAAACCGATTCTTAAAAAAGAGGCATTATTGCAGTTCTAAAAGTGGTAAGGGGTCTATGTTTGGCACAATTGACATTATCCACAAAGAAAATACAAGATGATTTATAAAATATACTGGACTAAAAAGTGGGAAATGTTTACTTTACAAATATATTTATTATATTAGTATCAAGCCAACAGTATCTTAGTCAACGTGTAGTAAAAAAAGGATGGGTTTTGGATCAAAATACATGCTATGCTACTTAATAATTGTGTGATCATGAATAAATTACTCTGTAGAATTTCTATTTTCCTAGTATAAATGGTAATAATATGGTTTCATATACTTAAATGAAATAAATGTAAAAATTCTGATGGATGAACTATTTAACCAACAAAAAATTCTTTTTTCTTTAGAGTCTACCATGTGTGAAGATACAGCATGTGTGAGACAACCATGGTTTTACCCCCTGTTTCTTGTCTAGTTGACAAAAAGACATTAATCAGATAATTATAATTTAGTGCAGTTGAGGTGGGTACTATTATGAAAAGACAAGATCGTCATGATCCAAGGATGATACGAAGGTCAGTGAACTCATGATAGGCTCTTACATTTCTTTTTCCTATATACTACTTTTCTGTGAACTACCTAATATTGTTTAGGATCTTTCTAACCTCCCTTCCCCACTCCTCCCCAAAATGCTTAATCTGTAGTTTTGCATATGACAGAGTCAAAATAATTGCTGAATTAAAGTCTGGCTATTTTAGGTAGGGAGACTTAACCTAAGTATGACTTCCTAAGCATCAAACTTAGCCATAACTATATTTTCATTTGACAAAAAATGATTGTGCACATTTATATTAATAAGAATTCATTGACTGTCAGACTGGAGCCACCAGGAATTACTGGAATCTCATGGAATCTCAGTTTAAAATTTGTTATTGTTTGTAATTAATAACAGTCAAAAATGTACATTTGTACTTAGTGCTCTATTCTTTACCAAATCAATTAGGATACCTCTAGTTGAAAATATTTTTTTAAAACATGAGTATTTTCATTAAAACTATATATTTTGCTTCTTTCTTTTTAATCCTTTAAAGAATTCCTAGCCTAAATTCATCAAATTCTTTATATAGGGAACTATTTACTTTAACATTTTGTTTCAGAAAAAAAAAAAGATTGCTGAGCTAGCTTCCAGAAGACTTATCAGTAAATGATGTACTCATTATTTTTAGTTTAACCATGAACAGATGTAGATTTTTTTCTTATTTATTTCAAATAAGAACAACTACTATCATAAGGAATTTAACAGCCATCTTGCTTTAGGCCAAAAGACTCAGTAAATGTTTATTGCAATTATCTTAAGCAGTCATTTCTAAATTAACTTTTTATTATTACTACTACTGACCTTTAACATAGTGCCTTAAATATGGAATTTAGATAGAAAGAAGGTAACAAATGTAGCACAGCTATCAAAAACCAAGTTGTTTTAGTATTTGTACTTCTTTGGTATTTTGCAAATTCTAGTTACATTATCCATATGTTTTGTGAGGGCACAAAACATTAAAAGAACTTTCTTGATTTTTTTAGTTTAAAAGCTTTATTGCTAAACAGCAAATATATTCAGACTAAAATCTATCAAGTCAATCATCATTTAAATGAACAGAGAAAAGTGTGACAAATAGATGTACTAAAATCACTTCTTTTAAATCAGTAACATCAGTACCAGTTGAAGTAGACTCTAACTGAAATGCATTTTCATGTACTCAATTCATTCCAAACACAAGCTTTATGCAATTACCTCGTTAGCCAAGAATGGGCCAACATGAAAACACATTATTTTCATTTACACTTAAAAGTTTGGATATTATTGACATACACTGATTGATTGATTGCCTAGGTTATGCAGATAGATGCAATTTTTTAGGAATAAAGCTACCAATGTGCCTGTGAATTCTTTTTATGTTATGATTTTTTTTTAGTAGAATGTCATGCTTTCTCTTCCTTATAACACTTTCTTATCTCATTACATCCTGTTATTTCATTTTCCTTGGCTCTCTCTTTTTACCAGTCTGGCTCTCAGTGCTTTTGTAATTTAAAATCTTTCCAACCTAATAAAGAACTTTCTTCTTCTTTCATTTTACTCTTTGTCATTCCATTGTTCACATTGGCTCTCGGTTTTACTTGACACTCAGTCCTGTAAAACAGTATATTTACTTCTATTATCTAAAATGTTTATTCAAATACATTGAACAAATTCATAAGTCAATGCTGAATGTAATGTCATATGACTTTTCTTCAGCTGTAACCACTGACACAGTCTTTCTTTCCTTTTCTGATACCCAATCTTAAACTTATTATTTGATATTTTAATTCTGCTCCAATTCCCTAAATATTTAAACATTTACACTTACATTTTCACATTGTTTATTATTAATAATTCCTTAATAATTTAATTTTTTTCTTATTCTTACTTTCAAGTATGAATGAATGCTGCTTGACACTTTCAAGATTCCTACTTCCTGACATGTTTAATGGATTAAAATTCAATAGGGTTTCATTCCACAGGTGTTATATGAGAAACATTATAAGGCTGTTTTCTCTTCAATTAGCTGATTCAGTGGCTGTAATTTTGACTGTTAATGTATTATCCATGTTAACAAATATGGTTATCAAATTTTCTATCAGTATTTTCAAGAATATTCTCAACCTAAAACAGAGTCCTAATGGGCTAGAATGTAAATCATTTATATTTTGTTAATACAGTTTATTGTTTTTATGAGGGTGGATAAGATGTTATAACAGAACAATTGTTTGCTCTACAGGGTAGTGGAGAATAGGGAGTAGCTGGGAGAGAATATCAAGGGATAAGGGTGTCATATTTTGGGTCTTAGGAAAACACTGAAGAGGCATTGCTTATTTTCTAATTTTGCTTGAGCATGACAATGAAAGAAAAGCACTTTATTGTTTTTACTTTTCCTCTGTACTTTCTGCTAGTATCTCATGTCTTCAACTCTGTACATCCTTCTGTCTCCTTCATTTCTTTTACTTTTTTCTCCTTTCTTTTCTGGTGATCCTGATTTATAATTTACTCTCCAACAATAATATAAATGTTTGGAAAAAAATCTTGGCACAAATAATTATAAATTTACTCCATGTCCAACAGAGAAGACTTTCTACACATAAGCACATGCATACTTAAATTTTAGTTCTTTGGAGTAACAACCAAATTCTCAAATTATTCTTAATACAATTCATTTTTTTCCATTGGAAAATAATAAAGTTATATAGAGATTGGTTTCCTCTTATTTTTATTAATATTTATTTGCCTGTAGAACAATATACTCCTAAGATAGAGTGTTCACCTTGATTTTGAGTTTCCTAATGTAAAATTTTCTAAAATAAGACATTCATTTCTCATATCAATGAATCAAAAACATGTCTATCAAAATTAAATTAATCTAATTTTGTTCTCCTTTTCTCCCGTATTAACAATCTTAATGCTCATTTTATATATTAAAACTCTATACAACAATACTTTGTGAAAAGAAAACTTGACTAAGTTAATTGTAATCATTTTCTATTGGAATAAGCTAGTTCTTCCATCATATTAATAATAAAAGTAAAATCTTTTAAAATTATTAAATGCACTATTAACAACTAAAATTCGGAAGTATAAAAAACAGTTCTAATTATAACTGCAAAGAAAATTTCTAGGAGATTAAACAATAAATCATTAAGAGTGTTATTCATTTGAGTAGGGGTCTTGGAGTCTAGAGTAGAAGAGATTTATTATTGAGTACGCTTCATTGTTTTATTTAAATGGTTTGGCTATTACAATAAAGTAAGCAGTTATTTATCTATCTATCTATCTATCTATCTATCTATCTATCTATCTATCTATCTATCTAACCAAGATTTTTATGTGACATTACATCAATATTTAATTGTTTGACTATAAGTACACATAAAGACTGGATGCTTAGAATCAATCATTATTTTTGAATAATGAATGATAAAGATCACTGAACAGCACATGATATGAAAAATATAAATATGTGTTTTGAACAATAATAAAACTACCAAGTTTGTCATAAAACATATTTGTTTGCTGAATAAACCACATTTTCTAGGATGTATTTCCATTGCACACACACACATATATATATATACACAATTACAGTACAGTTTAAATATTTGCTAACAAATTGATCACCATTTGTAAAGTAATATGATTTTATATATTTATCATATTTACTCAAAAGTCTGAATCATGGACATCAATTATCATCATTTAGAAAAATATACTAATCTTTTTTAAGTGTGATTGCATAGATTTGTGTTTAATATTGCTTATTCTCCTGACTAGCTATTATTTACCAGCCTCAAAGCCAGATGTCCAGTCCCATACAGACAGTACATGCCAAGAATATTATTTGTAGGACATCACAAAGACTCATGGATACAGAAAGTCCACTTCTCCTTTTTAAAAGGATAATCTTGTCCCGTACCTCCTTAAAGACAGACAAGCTGTGATTCCTCTGGGGAAAATGGAGCCAGAGACAAGGCTATGTAAACCTCATCATGACAATTTCTCCACTTTGCTGGGTCAAGTATATCCAGACCTGTTGAGAGAAATACAGTCACTTTTGAAAATGATTATGACTTTTAATGCTCTTTGGAGGTGAAATTCTTGGTTATGTATCTAAATAAAATGATTATATTTTAAATTATAAAATATTCAAAAATAGTTTATATTAGGAAGAAAACTGGACTTGCCAGTGGTATTCTCATAATGTTGATTTGATTACATATTGGACGACTGACAGCCAGATGTTCTCCTTTGCTATTGAGCACATTGAGAAATTAAGATTCCATGCATTTCTCTAATTGCTCTCTTGAAATGAAAACTTCTGTGCCTTTCTTGAAGCCATAATCAAAGACAAAAACTACACATCTATATTATTGCAGTCATCTTTATCAACAAGATTTAGAGATAATAGTATTATTAGTTTAGTGATGAGTGTGTACAAGAATAGCAATTATATTTTCTCCCTGAAAATGTCAGCTACCCATATTAAGTGAAACTCTGAAAGTTATAGTTACATTTTCTCACCTGCTTTAGATACATACAGAGAAAACAGTGCTCTTGGCTTATTATGTAGTCAGTAGTCACATAGATATTTCCTACTAAGAAATAAATTTTTAAAAGTCAAAAGGAGCTATAATAAATACGGCTTCAATCATTGGCTAGCCAAAAAGCATGTCAAGTTGAATAGTCTTGGCCCTAGGAAGAAGGGTGTTAAAATGTAGAAGTTGTAAGTATAGCTAGAAGAAAATATAGTTAAAATTAATTTTTTAAAATTCATCAGTGGCCTACATAGTCAATTTTCTACAAAAAAAATGCTACTCTGTGATAGTTTAACTTGATCACTCTAAAGTACAACATTTAATATATTAACTTCATTTTTCACTTTTAAATGTTTTACTTGGACAGTTAAATTTCAAGCTATTTTCTGACTCAATATAACTGAAAAAATTAAGGAAATTAATTACCAAAATCCAAATAATTTATTTAGAATTGGAGAAGTATTATGCATGGCAATTACCTTCATGTTCTCTAAAAAGAACTAATGTAATTACTTACAGCTCTTTAATTGTATTTTATCAATATGAGGGTGTATGTTAACTTATTTAGATGGACTATTTCATTTGCTGCAACTATACCTTGCATAATTGCTTTTGTGGTATTATTGTTCTGATTTATGCTAGATAATCTGAGGAAGATGAAGAGAAAAAATAGATAGTTTGGCATTGTATGTATGTTTGAAACAGGCAGAGGAGGTATTTGCATACAATAGAAAATTGAAATATACAATATAAAACTATAATTATGAATAGAAAGTATGAATCAACGAAACCATAAAATTCTTGAGTCTAAGATTTTAAAAAGAATTTTGAGAAAATGAGGTATATCTGGAGAACATCCATCAAGACAAAGTGAAAATCATATCAAACGATAAATAATTAAAGAGAATAAATATATCTGATCTGAAAAATTATGAATTTAAAAGCAAGATAATTCATATATGTATATGTGTGTATATATATACATGTGTGTATATATCTTTAATTGACCTTAATAAATGTAGAAATCCCATAGTAGAGGTCTGAGCTCACGCAGAACAGCTAAGTTTATAGGCAAGCAACTTTGAGCTATTCATATGGTACAGTGTTCTAACAGTTGCTCTTTCTTCTTTGATTTGTTTATGTTTCTTTCTATTGCTCTCCTGCCCTAATCTTGGTTTAAGACAGACTGTATTGATCTCTCACTTGAACCATTATAATAGTCTGTTTACTGACATCCATGCCTCAAATTTCCAAACCTTAATGTTTATCCTTTATTTTGTGTCAAAAGAACTTTCTGAAATATAAATATGAGCATGTTTATCTCTTTGGAAACTTTCAGTGTTTTCCTTTCACCTGAGATAACACCCAAACCCTCAAACACATTCAAATCCTTCACATTATATCAAGAAATAGATTTCAAGTGTCTTCTTTCATCCTTCCAATCACTCCATGCATATTACATGTAAGTTCTGGAAGCTTCATTTGCTTGGATTATTATGCACACTCACACTTCTAAACATTTACTATTTCTATGCTTACTTGGACTATACTTTTTTATTTTTAATTACTTGGCTAAACTTCCTTTGGAAATCTAGCTCAAATATTATTTTTTAATGAGGTCTTTTGTGACTTTCCTAAGGAGAGAGAGTTTCTCCTTACCCTCTATTTGATTCTTTTTTGACACATATATTACTATTATCTAGTTATTTGTTTATTGGTTCGTTTCTCCAAGGAGAAAGAGTTCTCTGGGAGCTAATACACATGGTATTAATGTTGCTAACTGCAACCATAAGACAGTGTCTGAAACATAGTTGATGCTAAATCTATCTTTGTTGATTACTAAGTGTAAAAAATGGAAGTGTTCACACAGGAAGTAGATGTGGGTTTTTCAGGGATGTTAGAGGAATTGGCTTATTGACATGAGGCTGAACCTGGACTCTCCTAAGAATACTAGCAAAACACTAAGCTATTATGTTTGCAAAGTAATTTTAAAAAACCAGGCCACATGCACACACACAAACACACATACACAATTGCAACAATAACAGCAGAAGAGTCTCTCCATAGAAAATTATTAGAATCAGTAATTTTCATGAAGTATTCTGTACTGAAGAAATAGCATGTTGAAAATTTTTATTCATTATTGCTTTCTGCTTAGTCTGTGGTGAAAAATCATTGAAAGGGCAGATAAACATAGTATGATATGAAATGCAGATATTTATTAGACATTCTTGACTAACTGGTGTGATAAACCAAAATTTCAAAAATTGGAATAACTTTTTTACCAATAAATGGCACTAAATTTTTGGCTCTATTAACATACATTATTAAATAGAAAAAAGTTGTTTACCGATTAAGATAAATTTTGTAAAAATTTTGTAAAAGTCCTGTTGAGCACAAACTATATATGTCATATCTCCTGAACGATAACTAGATGGAAAAAAAAGATCTCTCAGAACTATATAAGTTTAAAATGTAACGGGGAAACAATCTATATTAATTTTTGGTTTCAATTGAGGTCAAATGAAAGCAACATGTATTAAAATAACACTAACATATAAGAATAAAAAGAACTGCATAAAAGAAGACTATGTATTTGAGATTTAGATAAAATTCAAAATTTAATTTCATTATAGAGTAGTATATTATTAGGGCCATATGTCTACTATATTTTAGTTCCTTGCCAGTCTTCTATTTCATCCTTATATTTTAAAAGATAAATAATATAGATTACACACATTAAAAACAACAATAATAACAAATCAGTGTATTTCAACTGTGCCTGTAATAGGGAAATATATGAACCCACTGATATGTTGATATTCAGTTGAAAAAGCTCTTCTAACATTCTAAAGCTATTATTTCCATTGTGATACATCTATTTTTTCTCTATTTAATGAACAATAAATAAACATTTTGTAAGAGAAGAGATATAACAGATGAACGTGGACAGTGGCATCTTAACTTCTAAATTAGTTCTTTACTACTTAGTTCCCAGATGTTTGTTTCTCATGTCTCTGCTATCTTGAGGAGAATTTGCTATTGTCTGTCAATGAGTCATACATTGTCTTCTTAAATTAAAGAAAAGGCAATGTTACAGTTGGATATAATGTGAGTCACTGACAGACAATGGAAAGCTCTGAGAGAACGCACTTAGAGCTACTTTGCATTTTAAAGAAAATTGATCACTTCTTTTTTTCTTGACAATGGCTTCCAAATACTCAGGATTTTACTTCCTTGTCAAAGAATGCAGCCATCAAGAACAGGTATCCCAAACAAAATGATAAATATATTTAAATAAAAGTCATCTTTTTTTCTTTCTGGCATCTTGTTCATCTCTTACCGCTAAATATTTTTTACTGAATATCTTTTACTATCCTCAAGGTGCAATACATTACTCTTGACAAGGAATACAGATGGGCCATTTTTTACCGATTCTCTATATTCATGGCAAAGGGAATGAATCCCTTCCACTACACTGGGTCATCTGTGCTAGATTTCCAAACAGCCTCATCACAAAGCAGCATCGTGAGAATTGCACTTCAATCTTGTACTCACCAAAGCAAAGCCAAACAAAACATCTATCTGCATCTTTAAAAGGCAGATAATTTGAAAATTCCATTTCTCCACAATGAAACATTTAAAAGCTAATACTGTATATAGCACATGCCATATTTATGTGTATGAGGAGAACAACTTAATAATGAGATGTTATAATATATTCAAGATTATCATAGAGCAAAATGTGCAAACATAAAATCCATTTAGCCTAAAACAACTACTGTTCTTTAAACCAGATATTTGGATTTTCAAAAATACATATAGAGTTACTGAAGTCTTAGCTTGGTTAAAAACCATGGGGGTAGGTGGGATATCATAAAAAAAGGTAAGAGCTACCTTTCAGATATTCGAAGGGCAGCCATATAATAGAGGGGGCAGATACACAGTGTGTCATTTAGAGGAAAAAGCTAAAACTAATGAACTCTATTTATAGGAAAACAGACTTGCATACAATATAAATATTTTGTCCTATGAAATAACATGATATCATATGGGATAATAATCTTCCTGACATTGGCTAAAGAATTTGTTGTCCTGAATACTTTGTAGAATTTACTAGAATGTAAACTTCTTGATGGCAGAGAATTTTTTGTTTTGTTTTGTTTACTGCTATCTTATTCCCTTGGCCCCATGGTGGACACTTAATTTGTCCCATAATAAATCAAAATAATTAAGAACTCTGAAGATTTTGATTGAAAATCCTTTAGATTTCTTTGAGACAGTTCCCTTATATTCAATGTCTTTGCTTATAAACATAGACTTCAATAGAAAACTAAAAATAATTTTGGTGGTATTTTAACCCCAAATTTTTTAATAGAAATTCATGAGAATCTTTGTTTGCTTAAATAATGTCCAAAATTGCTTTCATTCTTATTTCATTTAATTTTTGTTAATATTACCAATAGCAGAATGTGTCTTATAAATAAGTCTCAGGATGGAGGCACTGATTATTGGGGATGATGACTAATTAAGCATCTCCATTTTGATGTACCATGTGGAAACCAAATGTACACCCAATTTTTACTTTTTCAACAAAATTTTTCTATTAGATTAGCACCATGGAAATGATATTAGCTCTCTATTGTTGTGTAATGAATCATCGCAAAGTTGAGCAACCTAAAACAACAAATATATGTTATTTCACACAATTCTGAGAGCCAGAAATCCAGGAGTGGCTTAGCTGGGTCATTTTGGCTCACAAGGTTGGAGTCAAACTATCAACTGGAATTGCAATCAGCTGATGGCTCAACAAACTCATGTGATTGTTGGCAGGCCTCAGTTTCTCAGTTTTGTACTGCATGTTGGTCAGAGGTTGCTGTCCTTTACCACATGGGCTTTTCACAACATGAGAGGGAGATGAGAGAAGAGAGAGGAGAGAAAAAGACAGACAGAGAGAGACACAGGGAGAAAGAGAGAGAGAGAGAATTGATCACACAATTAAAGGTGGGGATTTGGAAACTATAATAATGGGAATGGGAAAAGCAAAATGAATTTTCTAGTTTAGCTGTCTAAATGAAAATCCTGTAGCTCACATTTATGTGATTATTTTTTCTATTTTGTTTTAGTTAAAAATTGTTCATATTTCTAAAAATATAAAAAGGCACAAAACCGATGGCCATTTTCATTGTGAATTGTGATACTTTATTCTTTGAAAGAAATCAAAAACTGAAATAATGACTATTAACAGTACAAAATATCAAAATAGCTCCTTTCAAAACAATAGAATACATAGCAAAAAAAAAAAATATGCCTATCTTGGCTCTTCATCTTAGGATACAAGTAGTTGAAATAACTAAAGAACTGATTTTAGAGCTTTTTCTTCTGTAATGCATACATGTAGTGTTAAAATATCACCCTCATGATTATTAATATCATCAAGTGAGCAAAAGAATGTTCCTTTAGCCATGGGTCAGAAGCAAGGTTTTCTTCGGTTTCTATTCACATGTAACAATCCACTGGCAAATTTTCTAGAAATATATATTCTCCTCAAGTTTAATATCCTTGGGAATAATAGCCATAGAACAAAATGCTGGGTTTGTAAAACATTTTGAGCTCTGTGGGAAACAAAAGTTGCAAGGAGAATACAAAGTATTATTAGCATCAGATTCACAATTTATTCCAATTTCTTTCCAAAATTCTCTCTCTGCCCTAAGGGAAGAAATTTCCAATAAAGAAGAGGCTGGGCCCTACTGTTAAGTCTAGCTCTGTCCCAGGGTTGAAACCTCCCCTGGGCTCCAAGAAGCACAGAGCTTCTCTATCTGTTAGGATTCCAATTTTCAACAACAATAATTGTCTCTGTCAAGTTAAGAAGAAAAAGGCATTTGCTAAAAGAATGTTGGGCAGCTCAGAGAATGCCTAAGAGATCTAGAGAACTGCATTTGGAAGAACTGCAGACAACAATACTTCCAAACTCAATAAAGAGGAGAGGGTTAAGGAAGCATGGCTTCCTCAATTAGTAACATTTTCTTTTCAGCCTTTGGCATATATGTCATAACTAAAGACTATAGACTAATGCATGTAAGCAGGAAAAATATCGACACATTCATTATCCAATGCATAGTGAACCATGGTCCAGGTATTCATTTAGGTATTGGGAACAGAGTTGTTAGAAAACAAATCAAAACTCTTGCCCACATAGAGTTTATATTTTAATGCATTTCACCAGTTGAAATCCTGTTTGCACTGCTTATATCAATTGATAAATTTATTATTGATTAATTTCTATCTATTGAAATTTAAACTTCATTGGCCTCATTAGTTTTATTTATTTTCTCACTCCCATGGGGTTGCTGGAAGTTGTGGAAGCCAGATCTCTATCTGGGCTTCTTCAGTTTGATTCCATAATGCCAGACACTGTAAAAGAATAACAGAATCTGATGCAAGCATCTAAATATTTTCCTTTATAATAAGTGATAAGCAAAACCTTAATTGTAAAATTTTCTCAAAGTTGTTTTATGGTGTAAAAAGTAGTTAATATAATTATAATTTTTAGTCATTACATGGAACTTTCTGTAATTGCAAATATCAATATTCCATATACCATTACACACATATAATCAGTAGTTTAGTAAATTCTACTCTTCTATAAACTAATAAAATATCCTCCTACATGAGGGACAATTCCATCTGGATATTATTAGTTGGTCTTTATGTAATCAGTCTAATACATGTTAAATTGGGAGGCATGAGTCTTTTGTCTTTGTTCACTTCTACTTGAACTGAGGTCCATGGGAATCAGATTCAAAGAGAAAAATTATATACAACTTCTGATTTTCTTATAATAAACTCACATGTATGTTATTTCCCACAATGTATCATCTACTTTTGATGGTTAATTGATTAGCAAATCACTAAATGATGACAAAAGGATGGCTTAGAAAGTAGAGGGAGAGATAAATTACTCTGGCACTGCAAAAGCAAGATGTCACAATTTTAAAAAGGATATTTATCTAACTTAGAAGAATTTGAAAGTCATTTTGTAAGATAAGACTTTTCTTGACCTAAAAGCTACATCAAGTGAATGGGAAACTTAGAAACACACTAAAATTTAGTAGTACTCAATCAGAAAAAATTTCAGTGTAGCCCCACCAACCTCCTTTATTCTTGTCTTCTCACTTGTGTTTGGGAAAAATTGTCGGTGGTCTTAGCAAAGTTCAGAAACTGTTTTTTATGCATCAGATTCCATTCCCTTGCTTCTGCTCAAGAACATATTTCCAGAAATTGTTCTAGCTGACTCATATTATCAGAAAATAAGCTGTAATCTCTTAATTGGAACAATATCACACACTTTTTAAAGTCCCTTTTTCCTCTTCTATTACAAGCACATTTCTCTGTTCCCTGTTAATGCATACCCTATTAAAAAATTGTTTCCAATTTGTCTCTTTGGTTTCATCCTTGAGCTTACCCTAATATATATACATATTTTTTGGCCAATGAAATTTCATTAAAACTACCTTCATCAAGTCTACAAATGTGTATTATATATGCAATAGCCAATACTCAATCCTTATCTTATTTGACTTAGCAACAGTATGGGAGGCAGCAGATTTCTTTGAAACACTTTTTTCTTTTTTTCTCATTACTGGTTTCCTTCCTTCTTGGTCACTCATTTCTTTTAATTTTAAATGGCAGTCAGATCTTGTACATCTTTTATTCATTTAATTCACTTCTTAGGTGTTCTCATATGGTCTCTTGGCTTTAAAACCATCTATTTGCTGATGACTTCCAAATGTATATCTCCTGCTTAGACTTCTCCCCTGAACTTCTGAGTTCTAGTTCTGTTTGTCTGTTTCAGAGTCTTGGTTGTCTTTACTTTGTTCTATGTCTATTTGAAACAGAAGCGACTTAAGTTCAAAAGCAACTCTTAATCTTTCTTTCTAAGTTTTCTCCCACATTCTTCCCCACTTCGGTTATGGCAACTCTATCTTTCTTAGATCAAAATGTTGGAGTAATAGTTGAATTCTTTATTTGTGTCACACACATTTGATGCATTAGCAAATCCTGTTGACTTTTTCTTCCAAATATATTTTAAAAAATGACCACTTCCTATCACTTACACTACTCCCACCCTGGTTTGTGCTGCCATCTTTCCTCATGTGAATTATTGCTAGAGCCCATAAGTGGTCTCCCTACATATGCCCTTGTCAATCTTACCCACAATTTAGTTTTCACATCAGCTAGAGTTATTGTTTGAAAATATAAGTAGGATCATGCCACTTCTCTGATAAAAACCATCTTACTCAGAGCTGATGAAGCCATTACAATAGCCTGTAAGCCCACATATTAGTGGTTCTTGACACAGGCTATATATCAAAATCACCTTGGGAGATTATAATAGATATCAGTACCTCGGTCTACTACTCAGAGATTCTAATTTTATGTCTTGTATGAGATCTGGGCATTGATGTTTTAAAAATATTTTGTTAGGCAACTATAAAGAATAGCCTGGACTGAGAAAATGTTTATCTCATGATTTGGTCTCACTATATCTTTGAACTAATTTCTTCAACTAATTCATTTGGCTTCATTCCCCTTTGGCTTCTTTGTTATTTGTAAAACACATCAAACACTTGTTTGCCTCAGAATCTTTTCCTTTGCTTAATTTCTCACCATAAGTTTATTACATTATGACATAGTACATGTTTGACTTATTTATTTTCTGTCACAGTCCAGTAGAATATAAGCTCTAGGAGGGATAGGATTGTATTTTTCTCTTTTAGTCACTGCTACATTCCCAGCCTCTAGGACAGTTCTCCATAACTGGCTCTCAATATTTTTTTGAATAAATGGTCTATTTTATCATCTTTAGCTCAATCAAATATGTGAAATACATAAAGAAATCCTCTTTTTTAAAAAGAGAGATAGATTTAGGGGAGGGGAGATGGAAGCATTCTCTTTCTAGTGTTCTGATTTGAGTCACCAACTGAATACTCATGCGAAGCTGTTCACCAAGAAGATGAAAATATGACGTTGTAGTTCATGAGGGAAGACAGGAACTTTAGCACAGTTTTGTTAGTTGTCCAATTAGATTTGATGGCTAAAGCCATGGGATTGGATTACCTCAGAGATGCATAACCTCAGAGAAGAGAGCTTTCTGCATGAAATGCCATGGTTTACTCTATCTCCCAGAGGACAGCTCCTCAGTCTCTTTCATTGGACCCTCGACTTTTTCATGGTCACTGACTGCAGTTGTCAGGAATGATCTCACAAGTGTTGTTTTTTGCTCCATTCATGATGCAGTATAAGATAAATGAAGTTGCAAGAGGCCCACAGAGGCCTCAACTTCTCTACTAATATTCTCCTTTGTATAACTCAGGTGAAGTCTGAGAATGCACTATGTGAGTTTAGCCTGCACTTTGAGTTCCTGCGAGGTAATAATATTACTATGTATTCAAACTAGAGTTTAACTGATAATGATAAGCATCTGCGGAGACTTCACAGCACCCTCAGCAGCAGGAGAATGTGGAGTGGAAGGTGCTAAAACTGTAATTAGAACAAGGCATCTGTCTCCCGGCTCCTACAGAGCAGCTACTAATCAATGTGATCGCTTGCCTTGAGTGGGGAAGTGCTCACCCATGGTTCCTCTGGACTTTTTCCCAGCTACTAGCAGACTGGATACTGGTGGAGAGCACCCTTGTCTTCTGAGAGGGAGAGACAGGAATATTACTACTTAGGAAATGTAGCAGTTTATTTTTGAAAAGGTGTTTGTTAGGGGCATGTGTTGATTTACATTTTCTATAAATAGCATATTTGCAGAAAAATCTGGAGGCCAGTTATTATCGAAAGTATGAAACATTTGCAGGCTGATTATCCAGGACTTTTGATTTCTTCTTCCATATGTTTACTTGCCCTTGGGAATTTTGCTCTCTTTCAGCAGGTTTATCAAGGATGATAAAAAAGATTTAGTGCAATCATATAAATTTTCTATCTGTTACCAATTCTGATTTGAGCATCACATTCCAATGTATCCTCTATAAAATACTTCTCTAAGAATCTTCCTGGGGGAAAAAAAGAAGGTTGCTTCAATCCAGTATGTTGGAGAAATGCTGTATTTTGCATTCCCCTTTTTAGAAATTCACAGCGCACACTAGAGTATTAAAAAGGCTTCTAACTGACCTGCAATAAAAAATCCGGTTTAAACTCTGTTGAACCCAGCATTTCCCAAACTTATTACTCTAGAGAGTTTTCCTTTTTCTTTTTTCTCAGAACATGAAACAGAATTAATGTTCCAAAGAAAGTCTTTAGTAAAAGCTAGATTAAATATTTCTTATCATTGACATTTAAATTATGCCCAGAATGAGGCACAAAAATTGCTTGAGAATTTCTTCATCTCCATTCTCTGTTATCACTGATAACTGTATGTTATGTAATCGTTCAAGATAAGTGGGCCAGGATTCCAGCTCATTCTTTTCAAAAGACTCCTGTTCTTATCCAATTAGCCCCAGCAGACACAGTCCTGGTGCAGTCTGTCTTCCACAGACTTCGCTGCCCTGACATCTCTGAGATGCCCTGAGTCTCTGTGAACTCCATACGCCATCTAAGACATCTTCTGCTTCTTTAAATCTTCACAGTGGAAGATGTTCAGGAGCCGATGGCATTTAAGACAATTGTTTAAGAAGCTAAAAGGGAGATTCACTCACCGATATGTTAGGTTATATGTTTATGGAGATATTTAAGAGGCAGAAATTAATAATGTTGCATATTGTCCATTTCTATAAAGAATAAAAGTGAATAACTATAATGTAATTCAAAGGATAAAACATTAAACAGGCCAGCAAAATAGTTTGTAAAAATATGATCAATGATTTTACTGTAACATTAGTTAAATGTCTAATTGCACATGGTGGAGTGTTACACAAGAGAGTTAATAAACATTTTTTAAATATAAAAATCCCATGGCTCACAAAAGAATAAGTCAATATGAAAGACAAGAAAACTTGAGGAAGCCAGAAGAAATATATGGGCATCCTATTGAGAGGGCTAGAAAAAAGTAAGGAAAAGTCACCAAATGATTAAAAAGTTTTTATTTTATGCCTACAAATTCAGTTATAAAGATATATAATCCTTACTTTTTTTTTTTTTGGCCTTATAAATACAGTATAGTTAACAGGAATAACCCTTCGTTTTCCCAAGTGAGGAAATTTATGGGTTGCAGAAGGAAAGTTCATCTTGGTTACCCATTCTTTTCCATGACCTGGAAGAACAGTGTCCTAGAGATGGTTTGGGAGTGTGTGTGTGTGTGTGTGTGTGTGTGTGTGCATGAGTGTGTGTGTTTGTTAAGGGGAGTGAGGTGGGGCAGAGGGAGTGAGATACAGAAATTTTGAAGCCTAGAGATGACTAAAAGACCAAAGTATATTTTTTTAAGTAAAGGTAGCTTTGTAATATGTTGTGTAATTCTCCTTTTTTATGTCTTCAAGGGCTTTCAGAAATCAAAGGATCAAACATTATCTGCAATGCTTGCTTTCTGTGGTTGGATATGTGTTTCTATTCAATGGAATGATATCCTGCGGAAGAAAGAAGATTGAGACATTTGACATTTGGTTTCCACCTGAATATGAAACAATAGTAATTAGACTGAGGAATTTTTAAAATGTAACAGACTTGAGCAGTGAAAGAGAAGTATTAATGTTTTAGTGCAAGAGATACTTTCATAAAGAAAAGTTATCTGCATTCATTCTACTTTCAAAGATAAAAACTAATATGCTTCAATGACAAACAAATATTTTAATTCATCTTAATTCATATTTCTTGAAGAAAGTTTTCACAAAGATTATTTTTATCTAAGATTCTCACATAGTTGGCAGGTGCTTAGGAGAGAAAACTCAAAGCGTTAGATATTTATTCAACTGTCCATAGAATCTAACAGCTTTAAAAACAAACTGGGTTCTGCATGGCTGACCAGCTTTGCTGATCATTTTTCCACACACAAAATCAATCTTTTCTACACAAAATGGTAACTGTTTTAGTCAATGTTCACCAGAGAAATGGAACCAATAGAGTGTGTGTGTGTGTGTGTGTGTGTGTGTGTAAAGACTGGCACATCTGAAATCTGTAGAGAAGAAAACAATGTCACAGTTCAAGTTCAAAGGCAGCTTGCCGTGGATAAAGAGAAACATAACGAATAAAGATAAGGCAAGAGGATGGCATGATATAATTGAGAGGAACAACTAAAACAAGAGAAAACTTCCTATAATTAAGGCAAAACAATCAAACAAACTATAGAACATGCCATTAAGAGATTTTTTTCCCCATCACTTGGTATCATATATTTGAAGAGCAATGCTAAAATAATTTCAGATAAGGGTCTTACAAATAATGACAAACAAAATGAAAAATAACTATTTACAAATAAGAAGCCAACATATACATTTGTAGGCTGCTGACTCACTTGTTTACTTGAACAACACGACATATGTTCCCTTATTTTTTAATCGTACTCCTGGAAGGAGAAATTTTACCATGTTACCCCAGGCTTATAAAAATCCAAATTCTAGATCTAAGTAAATAGCATTTAAGTGTCACCTTGCCAGTAGAAAGTGGGATTGTGTGAATTTTTCCACCATTTCAATAAATGCTGTCAAAAACATCCTACTTTGATATTCTTACACCCAAAAGATTTAAATTCATTTAATGTTTTTGAAGAGACTGTATCTGTTGCCTCTAAGGAACATTCTCTGTTCGTCTTTCCCCAATCCAACCTTATTCTCCATAGAATGTCTATATTATTCTCAAATTGCACTATCTATTGCATTTACTTTAAACTCTCCAATAGTTCGGATGTCCACAGCAGGACCCAGTGGCTACTTGTTCTAAATCTGTTTAAAATCCTTCCACTCTAACTGCTGGCATGGCCAGTTTGGTGCCAATCAGATAGTTCATTGTTCTTGGTAGCTCACACAGCTGCTCATCAAATGCACAGCTGTGGCACTGACCTTTAATAATATTATTCAGAGAATCAGCCTCATTTTATGAAATAGGCCTGTCCTCATTTAAAATTCCCAAGGATCTTCTATTGACTTTGTAATTGAATCTATATTTTGTTAAACTATCCAATAATTTTTTTAAATCAGCAATCAAATATTATATGAGTAAAACTTTCCTAGACCCTCGTACAATGCCAACTAATATAATTTGAATCAAAATGGTGATCTTATTATGAAATTCAGGGAAAGTAAAATTGAAAGGGCTTAAACTACTTGAGAAAATTTTCATATCTTGTGATCTCAGCATTCCTGAGGAAAAGGACAATTATTATTAGGAAGTTAAAGATATGATTTGAAGCAAAATAAAATGTCTACTATTTACTGAAATAAGGGAATTTTAGGTAATCGAGCATTAGTCATTGTCTAGGTCATACTTTTAGGTATTCTAAGGTCTATTTTATAACTATACTAATTCTGTGAGTTGATATTTCATTACTCAATTAATACATATTCCCAAATATCTTTCTTAAACTTTATTTTAAAATTATCATGCATTAAAATTTCTTTTTTTAGTACAGTTGTATAAATTTTAACACATGCATAGATTTGTGTAACTACCTTAATCAGGAGACAGAACTCTTACATCTCCCCCAAACTTCTTCATGCTATTTATAGCTACATTTTTCCTACCTCTCTACTTAGCATAATGCCTTTGAGATTTATTCTTTTTTATTACTTGTCCCTTTTTATTGCTTAATAGTATTTTATGTATAACTTTATCACATTTTTTCTATTCACCCTTTGTAGGACATTTGGGGAAATGATAAATGGAATTGCTATCGTAATTTTGCATACAGGTTTTTGTGTAAATGTATGTTTCCATATTTCTAGTTTAATACTCAAGAATAGTGATCTAATAAGAATGTTTTTAACTTTATAAAGCACTACCAGATTATTTTGTACAGGGGCTGTATTATTATTGGTATGATACCAGCAATATATGAGAGTTCCTGTTCTGTATCCTCATCAGTACTTGATGAGGATATTTTAGTATTGTTTAGCTAAGTCATTCTAATATGCGTGTAATTATATTATATAGTAGTTTTAATTAGCATATCGTTAATAGTTAATGATGTTGAACAACTTTTTATATGCTCATTAGCCATCCATATAATCATTTAGATGAAGTATTCTGTTCAAGTCCTTTATTCATTTTTTAATTATGTTAAAAGCTTTCTTATTTTGAGAGTTATTTTTTCAGTTTTAACATGAGTTCTTTATAATTCGTAGTTTGCAAATATTTTCTCTCAGTCTGTAGCTCATATTTTCATTTTCTTAACACCGCATTTCACAGAGCAAAAGTTTTTTATTTTAATGAGTCATTATATCAATAACATAATACATTTCCTTGTTTTTTTTTCTTTTGTGGATAGAGATATCTGATATCTATTTTCTTGATCCCAGATCATGAAGATACTTTTTCCCAAAGTTTTATAGTTTAATGTTTTCCGTTTACATCCATATTCCATTCTGAGTTCTTTTCTTTATTTTTTATTGCATAAGGAACGAGATTTAAGTTGAAATCATTTATTTATTTATTTATTTTGCATATACAATTTTGTGGAAAAAAAATCCTTTATCCACTGAATTGCTTTTTGCACTCTTCTCAAAAATTAAATGCCCATGTTTGTTCAGTTCTATTTCTGGACTTATTCTGTTTCATTCATCTACGGGTCTATTCCTTTGCTAATACCTTTGTTTTGGTTAGTGAAATCTTAAAATTAAGTGGTGTAATTTCTCCAAATTTACTTGCTTATTCAAAATTGTTTTAGCTATTCTAGTTTCTTTTATTTTCCATGTAAGTTTTAGAATCAGTTTGTCTATATTTACAAAAAAAAATCTGCTAAGGTTTTTCACAGGAATTGCATCAAACATTGATTTTGGGGGAGAATTCACCTTTTTACTATGTTTTTTATTCCATAAACATATGTTTTTCCTATTATTCAAGTGATCTTTATTCTTTTTGTCCGTGTTTTATAGTTTTTAGCATATGGATTCTGTACACGTTTTATTAAATTTATGTATTGTTAGAGAAGGACATTGAGAGGATGTGACTGTTAGTTGACCTGCAAACTAGACATGGGGAACTGAAGACTCCTCAACTTGTCCCCTGTCCTTGGGAGGAATCTTTGCTTGCCGTCTCCTCAACAGAAGCTGCCCAAGGACAAAGACTTGTGATAGTAATGTAGTGTTAAGACCATTCAGATGGTATACATGACAGTCCAGTTAAGGCCTTTATATAAAGGCCGGAGGGCTGATGAAGAGATCTGCGTCTCTTGTCAAAACAATCTTCATATGTAATAAGATTCCTTGCTTATTAAACCTACCCCAGCTACCATTCGGGAGTGGTCTGCCTCTTTCTTCTCTATCCCCTTGCCTTCTCTGACTAGGGCAAGCTTCAGATATTACGCAGAAGTTCCCAAGGTTGTAAACCAACATACATATATGTATATAATATATATATTTTATGTATATAATATATAGGTATATATTCCATTTTTGGAGCCATTGCAAATGGTAATCTTTTTTTTCTGATTTTCCAATTTTACATTGCCATATAATGAAATATGATTGATTTTTGATGTTCATTTTGTTCTCTGACTTTGCTGAAATCATTCATGCTTTCTAAACATGAAACTTAAAACAGAAAACATTAGGATAATTTCATATGATGGTTTAAGTTCATTGTCCTAGTTGGGTGTACCTGGGGAAGTTAAATGACCATTTTTAAAAAGCTTTAGTTTTCTCATATATAAAACAGAAATAATAAAATTATCTACTTAGTAAAGCTGTTGCGAAATGAAATAAGATAAAATGTATGAAGTACTATCACAGTATTTATTGATTTAATAACAAAAATTTAAACTTTCTAAATTTTATGTCTTTCTGAATTTTTATCCCGTGTCAGAGCACTATAAATAAAATTAAAAGGCAAGAGGCAAAATGAAAAAATTATCTAGTAATCTGATAAATAATCAGTGCCGTTCACATTGAAGATATCTTATTAATAAAAAATGACACATGAAAACATCAATAACAAAAATTACAACTTTAAAAGGGATAATAAACATAAAATTAACCTTGGTATGATATAAAACCTTTAAATTATAGAGTACAATGAGAATTGCCAGAAGTTGAGGGTGGAGGAAATAGATGTTGGTCAAAGGGCATAAACTTATATAGGATGAAAAATTTTTGTGGATCTAATGTACAGTATGGTGATTAAAGTTAATAATACTGTATTGTATACTTGAAATTTGCTAAGACAGTATATCTTAGGAGTTCTTACAAGAAAAAAATTAGTAATTGTGTGAGGTGAGGATGTGTTAATTAGCTTGATTATGGTGATTATTCCACAATATATAGAAATATCAAATCATTACCTGTATACCTTAAAAATACAATTTTATTTGTCAATTATACTCAATAAAACTGGCAAAAAAAACCCTTAAAAATAAAATAAAACAAAAGAAAATAACAGTGAAATTTTTTAAAAAACATCAATATGGTACAATATATTGTTTACCAAATTAGTAAAGATAAAAGTGAAATAAAATGACATACTAACATCATACTAACAATTAGAATAAACAATTAGAATCTACAACACATAGGACCACTTAGATTCCTTACTAATAGTAAATTAAAGAGATGGATATTATTATTAGAGATACTACGGATTTTATTCAGTTTGCAGGTATGACCTTCTAGCCTACACTAATGTGCCATAATGGTAATGATTCAGTCACTCTTGTCAATGCCTAGCACAGCATTACTTACACAGGAGGTATTAAAAAAGATTCTTGAGCCTAAAAAGTTAAAATTTAAAGAAATAATATGTATCAAATAGAATAAAATTATTTAAACCAATATAGTTTTTATAAAATAAGAGAATAAACTCAGGATAAAGTGCCCCATTTTTGTATGATACTGAGGACTTGCATGTTTTCTTGATGCATGTGTAGATGGAAAACTTGGTGGCAAAGCAGATGATGATGAGAGAAATAGAAAAAAAAATAATACGTGAGAGCTATGATACATTAATAAATGTTATTCCAAATAAAAGTGAGGTTTTTCTCCTAGCAGACTATTTATAAGGAGTTACAACCACTCTAATTTCATGACTAAATCTATTTTGTGTATATAACATGATTGCAAACTATTTCTTGTAAAGAAAGAAAAAAAAGATTTGTTTTTCTACATCTTTATATTGGTTTACATCTATCTTGTGTTTTTTTCTGAAAAGTTTTATATCAACATTTCTATAGACGGTAGAAGTTATATGAAGGCATAAAAGGCATTCAATTAAAACTGTCACAAATTAATTTACTGGCAGCATAAACTCTATTGATTGGGTCTTCTGAATTCATAAATCAGATTTCCCCCATACACTCATTCAAATTACAAAGCCAAAAACACATATAAATTCCAACCATATAATTTGTTTTGAGTTGTTTTCCTACATTTTTCTAAATGATTTTTGAAACATGAGCTTTTTGGGGAAATTGAGATCATGAAAATTCAATTCCTATACCAGTTATCTCCTCAAACGCTATTTGTATAAACTTTAGTTACATTAAAGTCATGGTTTTATATTAAATAAATTCAACAAATATGTTCTTTAAAAATTATTACTATCCTCATTTATTTTGTTTGTTCTGAGTAACATTGAGTTGGTTCCAGATAATGTTTTATGACCATATGGTGACTCATTTTGAATAATGCCTGGCAATTGAAGTGACAATAGCTATTTCCTCATAATTTCTGACAGAGATTAAAAAGTGAAAAATTAAATCTTATGAATCTTTTCATAAATCTTGGTATCCAATTTAAAATAAAAAAATGTGTTTCTTTTTTAAGTTTTATTACTTTGGCATTATTTAGACAGAATCATTATTAAACTCTTATTTTCCTCAAGAATTGAAAAAAAATCCTTAGATCTTCTATACTTTTACACAAAAAAGAATATGGTGTGGTGGAATAAATCCTCGACCTAAAGTCTAAGAAACTGAAGTTCAAGTACAGGCTCTGTCACTTTCTAAGTGGAATACCTCAATTCACTCCATCTCTCTAACTCTCAGTTTTCTCAACAGCAAAACAGAGTTTCAGCACCATGCTTTTCTTATGTCACAGGTTGATGGTAAGTATCAGATCAAATGAAATAATGCATAATAGCTAAATTAACTGGGTGACTAACAGGAGCTAGTTATTGCAATAACTATTTTTTAACATGAGTAATCACTTTTAATCTTCTCAATGACATTATAAGGTATGTTATTTTGCTTATTCATTTTACTAGTGAGGAAAGTCAGCCTAAGAGAGTTGAAACAACTTTTTCCAGGTCACATGATGATAGTGAAGCCAAGACTAGGTCCCAAGTTTTTTGATGTAGCCTACCTATGTTCTTGACACTTACACTGGCTGAGAGAATTTGCACACAAAAGCTCCTATGCTTAACAGATTTGAAATGTTCTGAATAAAGAGATTCAAGTTATTTGAGAGTTATTTTCATTAAATAACATGTTATAATAGAATTGAAACAAAACAAAACAAAACACTGGGTCGTCAAATGAATTTGATTCTTTCCTCATCTTGGACAAAGAAATCTCTTAGTCCTGGTTTCTGCCATTAAACAATAAAGTAACTTTTCCTAAATTCAATTAATTAGATTGAAGAGAAAAGATAGAAATTATCAATTTTGTGCAAGGATAATTTTTTTAAAGGAAATAACTGTTTGAGTCATGTCATAGAGTAGGATGACCGATTGTTTCAATTTTCCCAGAATCCAGTGAGTTTATGAACACTTGGCTTAGAATGCTGAAACTGGGAAAGTTTCAGGCAAAGCAGGAAGACTTGGTCAGTATACTTGTACATTTAGAATCAATCTTCTTTTATTAAACGGACCCAGGCTTACTTTCTCTCACACCAGGCATCTTTTAATTCCCTTCCAGTTAATCCGAGAGAGTCTGCCCCATGTTTCCTGCAATCTGCCAAAAAAAAAAAAAATTATTGGAATTCTGACCCTCACATATTGTCCAATCCAGAACTAAATTGGGATTAACGAGCAAGAAATCACAAGTCTTGCCAAATTTTATATCATCTACATTAGTTTTTTTTGGCTGCAAACTAGAAAAACTAACTCAAGACAGTGTAAACAAGAGCAATTCCTTTCTTATCATGACATGGGGCATCTCATGGAAGCCAATGCAACGGGAATACAGTTGAATTTTAAGATGAATTGGAATCAGGGACAAGGAACCTTTCCTTTTGTTTTTCATTTGCTCTTCCTTTTGTACTCCCTCCCACCTTCCTCTTCACAGCCTTGTGATTCTCAAGTTCACATGATTTTTAAAAAATGACAAGTACAGCTAAGGTGTTAATGCGTTACAGGTTAGGTGACAGAGCTTAAAAGAGAAATTGTCTCTTTTGGTCCCAATTTCAAATTCCCAGGAAAGAGACTTAGATCATTGGCTCAATCATCGCACTAAAATCAGGGTGCAAGGTCTTGCTGTGGGAAGGAGACTGCCAGGAATCAATCCTGCATCCAAGAGGATGTGCTCAGGCAGGGGCAATTCCCAGGAAAAGGAAAGGTTGGGTCAACAATATATATCATATCTAATAAACAGCCTTACTTAGCTTGCAGTGGCAGAAAATAATCCAAACATGATTGCTGAAAAATAAACTGATAAAATGTAACTATAGGTTCATTTCTGATGGTGACCAAGAATTTATCTGGGTTTCTTCTGCCATCAACTCGAAGTCATTATTATTATTTTTTTTAAATTGCAGATTTATGTGGCATAGACCCACAGAGGATCCAACTTTATCATTTGTAGTAATTCTGCAAAAACAAAGAACGAACCCACTTTCTTCTCTAGAAAGTTATTTCACAAGAAGAATAATTTAACCTACAAATAAGAAAAATGTTAAGATACCC
Organism: Pteropus medius; assembly: GCF_902729225.1. NCBI lineage: Eukaryota > Metazoa > Chordata > Mammalia > Chiroptera > Pteropodidae > Pteropus > Pteropus medius. The sequence goes on from NW_024351729.1 coordinate 3,487,367, forward strand.
TAACCAAGTTAAGGTTATTGATGGAGGTATTTTGATTATTTTTATTAATTTAGAAGAAGTGGAAGATGAGAAAGCAAATGCTATCATGTCACCAATAATTTGAAATCACATTACTGGGGTCATCTTCTTCAAGAAGCCTTTTCTGACAAGTCTAACTTATTCTGTTCTTTCCTTTCTCTGAATTTGTTTATATTTTTAGTTAGTATCACTATATATTACTTGATTATATTTTAATTGATTCTAGTAAGGTATTGCTGTTACCTTAGTGAGAAAATAAATTACTTGAGATCAGGGCCAATATCGTTACACTTTTGAATCCCTCTTCTTCCTCTTGATCTTTATTTTTCTTTTCCTCCCAGTCCCCTTTCTTGCAATTTTTTCTTCACCATTTATGGAACAGAAAATAAATTTATGGAACCATATATCTTTCCATAGCTTGGGTGCTGCAAAAAACACAATGAATAAAAACAAATATTTGTTGAGTGGTTGCTGTTTATGAGTGCTTTTCATCAGTAGTCTTATTCGATCCTAGAAACCTAAGGGGTAGGTGTAATTATTCTTCTTATTGTAGAGTTAAAGAATCTGAGAAATAGAGTTTAGTAACCTGCCCAGAACACCAAAGAATAAGGAGCTTTCAAAATTTCGTATTCTCTTAATCACCATATAATGTCATTTCTACAGGAGAAAATTTTAGACTAAAAATAAATTATGTGAAAGTTTAGGATGAGTACTCTAGTAATTTTATTCTCTATTTCACTCTCACATCTCATATTGCCTAGTGGCTAATTCGAACTGTAGATATAGTTGGATTCTAGTAAATATTTTTTAATAGAATATTTCTAAAATTTCATAATAAAGAATATACAACAATTAAATTGTATTAGTCTGGAATTTTCTTGCTCTGATCTGATGTTCTATTATAGAAGTTTGTTTCTCGTACTTAGAAATTTTATACATTTTGAATCCTGATGACATACTGTATTTCATTGCCAATATCTGACTAATTCCCTCTACAGAGGTGAAATCAAAATTACTCATTTTCTGTAAAAAAAAAATTATGTATACGGAAATTCTTTGTAACCTAGCCAGGTCATAGAATGTAAAAAACAAGGTACACACACTCCCGTATGAGGTCAGGAAGCATGCATTCAATGATTAACTGAGTGATCAAGTTAATATAGATATATTTCCATTGTACATAACTTAACTTCAAACTGTATTTCCCAGCACGTGTATAAAAACAGATGTCATATTAGGCTTGGAAAATCAGGATAAAGGATTTACTAAGTGAACAAGGATAACAAATAAAGAATTTTTATTTTACTAAGTTTTTTTCTTTGTGTAAAGTATCTTTTATTTTATATGTGCTATCTTCAGCTCACTTCCAGTTATACCTAGACATTCTGTGATGTTTTTCTAACATCACAGTTACTTAAATTAGTGGTATTTCAACCAGAGACAAGGGGAAGTTGTGGTGAACTGTACTGCATTCATGTTAAGCCTTTGTTAACTTCCTCTAGTAAAAATGAACCAGCAGAAACATAAAACAACATAAAGCCAATTATCTCAGTAAAAATAAGGACATCTATTTAAAATGAGATAAATTGTTTAAAGTAATGTTCTACCAAGGGTTTCACTTGAATAACTAAAATATATTCATCACTATAAAAACTTTGAATAGTAAAGACTTGTGTTTTTTAATGCTCTAATCTAAATGACAATTAAGAACCAACCATTTGTCATGAAACCACAGACCTGATGAGTCCTACTTAATGCTTCACAAGAAACTGAAATCCTCATCCTCATAGGAGGCAAAAAACATGACAAAAAAAGTACAGTGCAGTTTTTACAACAATAGACAGCCAGCTGTGCTCACTCAGAATAAGTGTGTGCTCACCAAAGAGGGTGGAGAAAGCTGAAATATTCTGATGTTTCCAGTTAGTGTTTCTGTTGGTAGGAGGAAAAACATTAACAGCAAGTCTTAAATACAGAATGTATAGCACTATGTAGATCCAGAATTCTCTAAAACCTTGTTGGTAGGAGAAAATTTATGGAAGGAGAAGGAATAAAGAATCACTAATGGCCAGCTCGTGAAGGCAACTAGGGGATTATTTTGCTCAAGGGGAAGCTGGAGCCAAAAAGATCAAGTTATCTGCTTGAGTTCATATAACTCATAAGAAATGATACTCTTTTTCTTCCAACTCCAAAAGAGTCCTTTCTGTTACATCCTGTGTCTTTCATGTCTCATGTGATTCTATTAACAAGTGAGAAGCCACTCCCACTGTCCGCAACTACTTAAATTCCTTTAACTGCAAGCAACTTATTTTGTGATTCCAGTAAAAGAAGCTATAAATATTCTTTGAACCTCTCAAGATCTGCAAGCTCATTAGTTGAACCATTACTCTTTTTAAACAAAAAAGAATGGTTGTTATTCTAGTTATTCCATACATGATGTTTTCTTTATTTGAAAAAGCATATTATTTTGCAATTTATTGATTTATTCTAGTATTGCCATAGCCGGTTATGCAGTGGCACAGAGATAAAAATAATATTTTCTCTTTGAAGCTTAATGTCTATAGGGAAGATAATTAGGATATTGAATTCTCAGACATAAAATCCTTGACTATTTATGGTATTATAGTCAATATAATTTTCCAGCACTAAATTAAGCTGGATGTAAGTGGTGTAGAGATGAGCATTCTGAGGTCTTTATGATTTCCCAATCTATTCTAACTTTTCAACTTGTTATCTAACTTTATGACTCAAAATCTACTCAAGCAGTCTAAGTGCTGGAGATATTTTACAATATTGAATGTGCTATTTTCTGTGCTAGGTCTTTTGCTAACCACATTACATACATTATCCCATCACATATTCAATGTAGCCCTATAAGTTAAATAATATTCTATTGCCTATTTTTAGATACAGTTATTAGGATGCAGAATTACTACTACGTTCATAGTGCACGAGAGGAAACATGATTTTCCATCTACCCTTCTAAGTTCTTCTGTTTAGTCTAATAACCAACTTAACATGAAACAGATTAACAGGAGAAAATGACCAAATTTATTATGTATGTACATATAAGGGTTCCATAAGAATATAAGACCTAAGGACAAATCAGGCAGTTGTGGTGTATATGTCATCTTTAGATAAGGAGGAAGTGGGGTAAAGGTTTTGACTTTAAAGGGAAAGTAGGCATTTCGTAGGTAGATGAAAAGAAGGAAACATTTGGTAAACAAAATCTTGCTGGGCCACCCAAACACAATGAAACACAGAAGAGTCTAACAAACAGACCTTGCTTGGTTCCCTCATGTTTGCCACACTTAGTTCATTTTAAAATATAGTTATGAGAATAGTTCCCTTCCTGGAGCAGATTTTTTTATCCAAACTCCTTTAAGTCCCATTTTCATGACACAGGATGTGCTGTTATGCTACCACGTCTTTAGTTGTACTAATCTCTAGATATCAACTGAAAAATATTCAGCCTGACATTTTCTATTGCTGAAATAACTTCACACTTTAAGACTCTTACCACTGTCAATTTTTATTAAAAAATCTACTTGGATGTTTCTAATTAGAATTAATCATGTCTACTGAGATGCTTAAGTAGTATTGTGCAACTTATGAGAGTTCAAATGGCTATACATCAATTTATAAACTACTTTATGGTAGAACTGGAATTTACTTGTCCTTGAGTCTCCGTGACCTAGGTCAGCTTGAAGAAATAGATGTGGACTCAATATAAATTGATTGAATAATTGAACAAAAGCCTGTACTAGAATATACTTCATAGCCCCTTCCTTATTTATCTTTCTTCTGGTATTGCATCTTAAAAGCAAAACAAAACAAACAAACAAACAAACAAAAAACAGTTTTGTGCCTAAGCAAGCTATTTATTTCCCTTTGGTAAAAAACTATTCTGTCTTTGGTTTTCCTTATAATTTGTATTTTTTTATATTAAATCCAAGTAGACTTATTTCTGTACGTAAAATTTCACGCAGGAATGAACCAAAGATAAACAATTAAATATTCAGAACAAAGTGTGAACATGTGTATGTGTCATGCGAGTGTGAGTGTGTATAATCAGAGAGTTACCTCTCAGGAACCAGGGATATCTTTAGATATGCTGATCACCACCCACACACCCCAAGAAAGATCTTTTTGTCCTACTGCCAGTTTCTGATTTTATGATGGGTATGAAATGACAAGATGCCATTATAATTTTGTTTGCTGTCATTGTCCTTATGGGATTTGGTGAATGTGTCAAACAGTAGAGTACATAACATGCTTTAAGAAATAGAACATTTGTTTCATGAGGTAAATGTTGACACTCTTTTCAATTTTGTTAAGGAACTCCTGGAACACTTCAGAAGGTGAAATTCTTGTATGGAGTCTGTAGAGCATTTAATTTTCTAATCCTTTACTCTTTATAAAGCTAAGTTAGAGTATGCCCAGATTTTCAAATATCTTATGCAGAAGAACAGCAGTAATTATTAGAAGAGCAGCTTGGCAGCAATTCAAATGCACCTACGTTGGGGTTGTATTTGAAATTTGATATGGAACATATATTTGAAGGAGCCAAATCTAGTCAAACAGGTCCAAATCTAACCAAACTTACTCTTGGTTCTCAGCACTATTGACCTTGTTCTTACAAAGAGGCGTACATATCTATGTTGACACTCTCAAACACTGAGATATCTGTAAAGTATTGCATAAGCTAATTTAATAAGCGCTTCTCCATGAGCTCAAATACACTAATGTGTCAAAGCACTTTAGAAGTGGTTAAAGGCAACAAGAAGATGCTTCCTGTCAAGATGGAATATTATTTGAAAACATAATTATACGGTCTACATGTCAGTTCTGTCAGGAAGCAGAATCCAGTTTAGATAGATTCAATACAGAAATTGAAATTAAGGAATTAAAAAAAACTAGGCAGAGGAAGTTATTATCACTCTAAACCTAAAGGAAGAAGAAAAAAATGTGAAGTAGTGAAAACTAAAGACTTTGAGGAGGGGCCACTGGACAAAGCAGACAGAAGCTTAATCATGGAGAAACACAGCTTGTGCAAAAATACAGGTCAGAGCAGGGATGATATTGCCCAAATTCTTTCTGTTTTTCCTCTCTGATAAAGAGCTTGGGTAACCGATTGCATAAGAGTCAGCTTCTTGAAGTAGAAGAACAGAGAAGGGCAGATAATCTGAGAAGAGAGGATGCTAACAAAACAGAACCAGCACATTCTCCAGTCAATGCTAAGCATGAGAACAAAAATACAGAAAGAGAATACCAAAAATTTATACCTGGAAAAAATCAAAATGAACTTCTCTATGGAGCAGAAATTGAACAGCAATACAAAGAAGAGAACAGGAACAAAACTGCTGATCAACCGCTTGTAGTTTAGTACCTATGGTGAACGTGGTCAGAAAATGTCCAGTGCTTTCACCAGAGAAGGGAGCTAGAACTACTGCACTGCTTGAACTAGTTGTGGGTATTGTCATTTCTCAAAGAGACAGTGCAAAGAATTTACTGAGACACAGCCTTGGGGATTAACGAATGATCCAACTTCAAAATGAGCAAATCTTACAAATCTTATGAAAGAACAATACTCTTAATAAAGGTAGTGAACAATTATCAATAAGAAAAATGATTTTACTCCATTGTCAAATTGCCTTATGTTATAGCTTGCAAAATAATTGAATGCAAGTATAGTCAGGATTCTCAAAACAATATTAGAAATAGTAATACAAATTGTAGAAAAGATGAATATATGAACCAAAACTTGAGAAATAAAACAAAAACAGGTCAATAAAATATTGAATATAAATATATGCTTGGATAGTTAAAACTCTATAGAGTTATAAACTATAAAAAGAGTAAGTAAATTTGAAGGTAACACCATGGCATTCTTTCTAAGGTGTAAAGATGTGTGTGTGTGTGTGTGTGTGTGTGTGTGTGTGTGTGTGTGTCTTTGTATATACACAGAAATTAAGAGGTGTTGAAGATAGATTGAGAGCCCCAATATATAATGAATAAGAGTTGCTGAGAAAGAAAATAGAAAGTATAGCAGAGAAACTATAGCTAAAGAGACAGGAGTTGACAAAATTTCAGAATTCAAGAGAGAACTGTCTTCAGATGAAAGTACAAGCCAATAACCAAGCAATTAAAATTCATGAAATAAATAGATAAATCCATGCTCATGACATTGGAACAAAACTGCGAACCTCAAGGATAAAAAGACAATTTTAAAACATACCACAGTCATTTCCTACTAAGGAATGCCAAGTAGAATATCCAGACTTTCAACAGCAACAACATATGTTGGAAAACAGCAGATGTATCTACAAAGTGCTCATGAAAAACAGAAATCATGCTTATGAAATTAGCATTCAATAGAGTAAAAATATTAAAAATATTTTAAGTATTTCAAAGATTAAGGGAGTTTACTATACGCAGACCAACACTAAAAGAATTATTAAAGGATTTTTTTTTTCCTAATTGATAACATTAGCAAGTGAGGTAGGCAGCGAGGGGCTCTGGGAGTTCACTTGGGTAGGCATACTCCATTTGATACTTTTTACCTTCTTTGCATTTGCCATAATATTACTTGCTACATAGCACTTCAAAAAACCGGGATGGATCTGAGTGCTTGCACTATCTTAGTATCAAGACCTCTAATTATACACATGTGTGTAAAATATATACATTAGGTAAGACAAGTGCTACTTAGATAAATCTAATATATCAGGGCAAGACAGAAAGTGGATTTTTAAAAATTTATTTATTTGCTTATTGTTAAAAGTTCCATGAGGGCAGAGATAGTGTCAATTAATTTAATTATTTTTTAAAAAATTGAGATATAATTTATATATAAATACCACATCTTTTTAAGGAGAAAAAACAAACCCAGAGGGAAAGCAATGATATAAGGAACAGTGGGTAAAGCAACCAATTAAAGGGTACAATAGATAGTAAATTAATTGACTATTTATTATAAAGATAACAACATGATCTGTGTATAAAATAAGGAAAACTAGGGAAATATGGCGGAGTGAGAGACGTCTCCAGATCTCTCCCCTTGGAACAACAATAAGCTGAACATTTAAAGCTCAAAAAAAACCCACCCAAACTGCACACCAGCATGTCTGAGTGTGGGATCTGTGCATAAGAGCTACCACAGGTCAGAACCCCAGATGTCGGACGGTGGACTGAGAGAAATAAAGAAGCTGCCTCTAGCAGCCTCTGGAGCTCCCTGCAGGAGGAGGGGGAGGGGAGAAAGAGCAGCAAGTTCCCTGTGCTGAGTTCCCTGAACATTCCCGCCTGGGATAGCTGAGGCTGCAGGGCCCGGTCATCAGGGCAGAAATCAAAGAAGCAGGATGGGACCGCAGAGGAACAACAGCTGATTTTTGCTGGCCTCAATTGCAAAACCGAGGCTGAGCTGCAGCCTTCAACTCCCAAACCAGAGGGCCCCTCCCTTTATACCCTCTGAGACCGATCATCAGGGAGCCCCGGGAGAATTTGAGCAAACGCTGCCGAGACTGTCGCTGACATTGACAGGGACTGAAACTGAAGGTAGCAAGCATGATTAAATAACTACAAGAAAATTTAAAAAATGTTATTAAAACTTTATATAAAGCAAGGATCCAAGAGGCTTAGACTCCACTCCACCTACTGGAAACCAAAAGAAAAACACCTTCTTTGCAACAGGCTAAAGAGAGACCTTTCTTTATATAATAAATCTTCTTTCTGGAAAAACAGCAGAATATACTTCCATTAATGCCCAGGTAGAGAAAAAGTTCACTAAACACCATGAACAACCAAGATGACAAGGCATCTCAGAAAGAAAGAGAAAAATCTCCAAAAATAAGCTTACAGACATAGAAATATGTGACTTAAATGATAGAAAATTCAGGATGGTACTTCTGAAAAAACTCAATGAGATCCAAAACAACTCAAATCAACAATTTCAGAAATTGAAAAAAACGACTAGATGAGCAGAGCAAGAAGATTAAAACCTTCAAAAAGAACCAAATAGAACTTCTGGAGATGAAGAACATACTGCAAGAGTTGAAAAATGAAATAGCAAGCTTGGGAAATAGAATCGACCAAGTGGAGGAAAGGATCAGTGATATCAAAGACAGAAATCTAGAAATAAATCAGAAAGAAGAGAGAAACTGAAGAATGAAAAACAGTGAAAGAGAAATTCAAGAACTAGCTGATACTACTAGGACAGGAAACATAAGAATAATGGGCATTATCGAAGGCGAGGAAAAAGAACAGGGATTAGAAAGTGTTTTCAGACAAATAGTGGACTAGAATTTCCCAAATCTAAGGAATGAGCTAGCTTGGAATTCAAGACGTCAACAGAACAACCAATTATCTCAACCCAAAATGGCCTTTACCAAGACACATTGTATTAAAATTATTAAAAATTAATTACAAAGACTGAATCAAGAAGAACTGGAAAATCTAAATAGACCAATCAGCAGTATGAAAATTGAAACAATCATCAAAAACCTACCAAAAAGTAAAAGTCCAGGACCGGATGGCTTCACCAGTGAATTCTACTTCACATTCAAAGATTTAATACCTATTCTCCTCAAATTCTTCCAAAAAATCGAAGAAGAGACAATATTTCCCAACACATTTTATGAGGCCAATATTACTCTGATATCAAAACCTGGTAAAGATAACACACAAAAAGTAAACTACAGATCAATATCTCTCATGAACACAGATGCAAAAATCCTAAATAAGATACTAGTGAACCGAATACAGCAACATATTAAAAAGGTTAACACCACGGTCAAGTGGGCTTCATCCCAGAGGCACAAGGATGGTTCAACCTACACAAATAAATTATGAGATATACCAATAAACAAATTAAAAAATAAGAATCATATGATCATATCAATAGATGCAGAAAAAGCCTTTGACAAGATATAATATCCATTTATGATCAAAACACTTAACAAAATTGGTATAGAAGGAAAGTACCTTAACATAATAAAGGCCATATATGACAAACTTTCAGCCAACATCATACTTAATGGTGAAAAACTAAAAACCTTCCCTACAAGATCAGGAACAAGGCAAGTCTGTCCACTATCGCCACTGTTATTCAATAAAACATTGGAGGTCGTAGCGAGTGCAATCAGACCAGAGAAAGATATAAAAGGCATCCAAATAGGAAACAAAGAAGTCAAACTGTCACTATTTGCGGATGACATTTTTCTCTACATAGAAAACCTAAAGACTCCACAAGAATACTATTAGAAACAATAAGCAAATACAGTATAGTCTCTGGATACAAAATCAATGTTCAAAAATCCACAGTGTTCCTATACTAGAATAGTGAAGCATCAGAAAAAGAAGTTGAAAAAATCATTTTTTTTTGCAATTGCACCAAAAGAATAAAATACCTAGGAATAAATTTAATAAAACAAGTGAAGGACCTATGTAATGAAAACTATAACACCCTATTAAAAGAAATCAAAGACGATACAAAGAAATGGAAAGATATTCCATGTTCTTGGATTGGAAGAATCAACATAGTTAAAATGACCATATTACTTAAGGCATTATACAGATTTAATGCAATCTCCATCAAAATCTCATAGGCATATTTAAAAGAAATAGAAGAAAAAAATCATCAGATTTGTATGAAAGCACAAAAGACTCCGAATTGCCAAAGCCATCCTGAGAAAAAAGAATGAGGCTGGAAGCATCACTCTGCCCGAATTCAAATCACACCACAAAGTGACAGTAATCAAAATGGCATGGTATTGGCAGCAAAACAGACACATGCATCAGTGGAACAGAATTGAGAGTCCAGAAGTAAACTCATATTTATATGGGCAAATAATTTTCGACAAAGAAGCCAAAAACATACAGTGGAGAAAGGAAAGCCTCTTTAATAAATGGTGCTGGGAAAACTAGAAAGCCACCTGTAAAAGAATGAAACCAGACTGCTGTCTATCACCACATACCATAATTAACTCAAAATGGATTAAGGACCTGAATATAAGACCTGAAACAATAAAATGCATAGAAGAAAACATAGGAACTAAATTCAAGGACCTTGGACTTAAAGAGAATTTTATGAGTTTGACCTCAAAAGCAAGGGAAGTAAAAGCTAAAATAAATGAATAGGACTACATCAAACTAAAAAGCTTCTGCTCAGCAAAAGAAACCATCAACAAGGTAAAGAGACAACAATCCAAATGAGAAAAGATATTTATAAGCAACACCTCTGATAAGGGCCTAATATTCAAAATATACAAAGAACTCATATAACTCAATAACAACAAAAAAACCAAATGATCCAATCAAAAAATGGGTAGAGGACCTGAATAGACACTTCTCTCTAGAGGACATACAAATGGCCAACAAATATGTGAAAAGATTCTCAACATTGCTAACTATTAGAGAAATGCAAATCAAAACCACAATGAGATACCATCTCAGATCTGTTAGAATAGCTATAATCAACAGAACAAATAATAACAAATGTTAGAGAGGATGCGGAGAAAAAGGAACTCTCATACACTGCTGGTGGACTGCAAATTGGTACAGCCACTCTGGGAAACAGTATGGAGGTTCCTCAAAAAACTAAGAATTGATCTACCATATGATGCTGCTATTTCTCTACTGAGTATTTACCCCAAAGACTTGAAAACCCATATCCAAAAAGTTATTTGCACAGTAATGTTCATAGCAGTAGTATTCACAGTGGCCAGGACATGGAAGCAACCAAAGTATCCTACAATAGATGATTAACTAAAGAAGCTATGGTACATATATACAATGGAATATTACTCAGCCATAAGAAAAGATGAAATACTGCCATTTGTGACAACATGGATAGACCTTGAGATAATTATGCTAAATGAAATAAGCCAGAGAAAGTTGAAAATCACATGACATCATTTATATGTGGATATAAACCTAAAAACAACAAATGAGCAGGACGAACAGACTCATACATATGGACTGTAGGCTAGTGGTTACCAGAGGACTAGAGACTAGTGGTTACTACTGGGGAGGGGGAGGAGGGGGTAGGTAGATGGGGTAAAGGATTCAAATATAATGTTTAAGGGGAGGGTGAAGTGGGTAAAGGGAATCAAATATATGGTATCTGAAGGACACTGGACTTTGTAGAATATACAGATGTCAAATGATAATGTACACCTGAAAATTATATAATTGTATTAACCAATGTTACCCCAATAAACTTAATTAAAAATTAAAAAAAAAGTAAAACTAAAACGTTAGGCAATAATAAAAAGATTGAGAAAGTAGGGCCTTATGTGATAGCTTAAACTTGTTAAGGTCCATGTTGTCTTTGAAAGATTAGGAAACAATGAATAACTTTAAGAGTTTTATAAATAAATATTTATAATGATGGGTACATTTTAAAAATTGTATTTTCTAAATTTTAAAAATTTTGGAAAAACCAAAGAGAAGCACATTTGTAGTATCCAAACTTCTAGAATGATACTGAGGCACAATAGGAAATATTATTAAAATATGGTAGGGAGAAAATACAAAGCAGTGTAATCATATGATAAAAAGAAAATATAAAATAGGTACAATTACATCAATAATTTCAATAAATGTAAAATATGCAATATTATTGATTGTATAAAATTAAAATGCAGTTATAATCTGTTTTGCAAGGGAATATTTTAAAACAAAAGCATACAGAATGACTACATTATTGGAGGAAAAATAATATATCATTCCAATCTGTGAATAAGGTATAGGCATTTTGTAATAACATGATAAACTTTGCTTTTTGCAAAATTTCTCAAAGAAAAATGTCAGGGCACAGTTAAGATGGTAAATTTTATGTTACATGTTCTTTATCATGCTACCATTTAAATGAAGTCCAACACGGACCATTACCCCACCACACACGCACAAAACGATGAGGCTTATTGGAAAAACAGTGTTGGAGAAGACTACTCAAAGTCTATATAATTTCATAATTAATTAAGAAGGTGTAAAGAAGTCCAAATATGCCAATGATCACAAATAATGTAAATGGACAAAATTAGCAAGTTAAAAATAAAGATTGTCATAACATATTTAATATTTTTCAAATCCAATTCAGTAAATGTTAATTTATTATCTAAATGTTAATTTATGTTAATTCAATACTTAAAACTGAAATATAAGTACATGGAAAATTGAAAAATATGTAATATTGATAGTAAATTAAATGGACCAATGGGAAAAGATAATCAGAGAAATGGTATACTACTGCATATCTACCAGAATGGCTGAAAATAAAAAAGACTAACAAATACTAAAGATTGCTGAGGATGAGGAAAAATGGCAAAACTCAAAGGGATGCTACCGGCATCTAGTGGGCAGAGGCCAGATTTGCTGCTAAACACCCTCTACTGTACAGGACACCCCTCGTAATAATAATTATCTTGTCCAAATGTTAATAGTACTGAGGATGACAAATCCTGATGCAGATTGAATAGCGATAAAATGCAAATATGTATCTGAAGTGGTTGTGCCAATAAGAGATGATGAATACACAACACTTTGAGATTGAATTTTGAGTTTACTCACAATGTTTATTCACATTTCTAGTTGAAACACCACAGTTCCACATGAAATTTTATTGATAAAAGTGAGGGGTAGCAGTACCTGTTTCCTTATAAAGAAAGTAAAACCAGGATTTCCTATCTTTCACAAGAGTAAAGTGAGACAAGCACTTATCCTTCTTGATTGTTTATTGGTAAAATTGGATAATGTTAACAATTGAGGATTGTCTATTACAGGTGGTTAAAATAGGTAGTGTTTTACTTTCCATGACAAGGAAGTGACCTTTGTAGCAAGAACTGATCCTATCATATTTGTTGAGGCAGTTAAACACAAGATGTTGTTATTAAAAAAATAATAAAGTTTTATTTTTAGAGAGGGTACAAATAATGATTAACCATAGAGATTTTTGCCATGTTTTATATTCTTGGTAAAAATGGATAGATTATTTTTAAAATTGTAGAGAAATTTAATGATTAGAAATGAATGTATTGTTCTTTTAATCATAATACTTTTATGTTTCAGAATGATTTTATGATCCACAAAGAGCAAAAAGTCAATTTGATCACATTGACTATTTAAACGCTTAGTGCTCAATTTATCACACAAACAATGGCTATGGGTATTTGGTATTTGACATAAAGAGGATGACTGAATAATTCACAACACAGTTTTATCTGATATCTATAGATACAGATACACATATCTATATATATATTTCTTGCTCTCTCTCTATATATATAGAAAGAAAGATATATATACACACATACACATACATATATACTTTTAAAAAAGTTGTTACTCCTTTCTATATTGGCAAAGTTAAACATAGTAACTGTCTTATGGTGAGGAATGAAGTTTAAAATTCTTTATGTATATTCATGTAACATAGTATCAGAAGTAAATCTGAGTGGTAGATACACTAAATACATGTTTATCATAGTAGTTGAACAAATTCTGTGTAATACTATTTTCTGACAATTTTATAGACAATGCACCATGTAATGAATTGAAGAAAGATCTGTAAAACAAAACAGACCCTTCTATCTGTTCTCTGTTAAAAAATATGATTCACACTTTTTATTAATGTACAAATATTACAAGGTATGGAAAATACTCTATTCTACCTTATTATAAAGTCAGTGTAGCTGGAAGCAATAGAAAACTCTGCACCTGGAGCAGAATTTTTTGGAATTTGGTGACAGAAAGAAATTTGTTGAATTAAGTAGCAGATGATAGGTTACAAAATTGCCATATAGTTTAATTATAGAAACCTATGAAGCAGCAGAAAAACAGAAAACTATGTTACATGGACATTAAGAGTACGTTAGGGAACAACACATTATATAATCCCTTGATTTGAACAACACATTATATAATCCCCTGATTTCTGTAGCCTAAACTGCTTTTTGTTTTTCTGAATGTTTAGGATATTTTATGAGTGGCTTAACTTTACATGCAACATTTAGTTCTTCGTTATTACGTTAGAAAATACCTAAAGATATAAATAGTTGCAGAGAATCCTGTTGCCTAAATATCACTCATATAAAGAAATTATCTAAATACAGTTTTACAGTCATGAGCGGGGTGTCATAATCCTGCCTGTGAATTTGAGAGGTGCAAGACACCAACAAAACCATCTTAAAAAGAATCATAATATTGTTTCCAGATTTTCAGTTTTTTGCACTGTATGGAATATTTCTGTACTTGAAACTTTGTGAAACATAACTGATCAAGACTGTTATTGCATGAGATAGTTTATTCAAGGAAAACATGTTGGTTTGTTATCCAAGCCATGAAAATTACATAGTGAATTGCCCATCTGCACAGACTTAGAATAGGAACAATACAAACGTTACATTTGAACTGATTTTACCATTTTATGAGTTTTCCAGTAAGTTTTCCATTCATAATATCCATTTTTGCAGTTGATCTCAGTCACTGGGTTTTCTGAACATTTTTCTTAGAAAAGGAACTTTCTACTTTTTTCTTTATTGTACTGTGCACAGAGGAGTAAGCTTCACCTTAAACAAACTAAGGACCCAATTGTCACATTATTAGCTGTATGTGGGACATGGGTCAAAAGGTCATAACTTTTTATACTATGCACAGCACACTGGGCAACTGTCCAAGTCCCCAGTGCTTGCTGTTCTTTTTATGTTGAAAGGAAAGATTCTGCAGGAAAAAAAAAGAGACTACTATATGCTCTAATTTAAGAATTTTAAGAAATCCATTAAGGTTCACTATTTGAATCATTGAAATAAATGTATTGAACTGAAAACAATTTTTTTTTATGCATTTCTTGCCTTTTCATCATGGTGTATGTTCAAAATAGGCAAATATAGAGAGGTAGAATGTGGATTATGTTTGCTTAAAGTTAGGATGATGGAGGATTGAAGGATAATAGCTAAAGTGTACAATATTTTTTGAGGTAATAAAAATGTCTTAAAATTGATGGTGGTGATGGTTGCGCAGTTCTGTGATGATATTAAAAACCATTACATTGTGCACGTTAAATGAGTAAATTATACGTTATATAAATTATATCTCAGAAAGGTGTTAAAATAACCTTTTTCTAAGCATTTTGCATAAAATATTGTTTCATCTAGTAAGAAGTATAATTAATATATGCTGAGTGCTTATGTCTCAGCCTGTGTCCTAAATGCAAAATGTATATTTAATGCTTTTTATATATCTCATTTAATCTTCACAAAAACCCTATAATATTGATATATTATTGTTACTATTATTATTCTCATTTTATTGATGGGAAAACTTCAACAAGAATACACAACTAAATTATATATCTCCTCCTGGATGGAAAGTAGCAAATTTAATAATGTGGGATGTACTATAGTGTTTGTGGTCCATAGAAATACAGTTCAATTTTTAAGAATCTCCTGAACCACTGAACAAGAGTTTCTATGTCCTCCATCTTCTCCCAAATTAAAAAGCTTCATTTAAACATTTCAAAGAAAAATGGCTACAAATGATAAAGTGGATACATGAAAAAACACACTTATAAAGCAATACTAAAATAGCTTCTACATTTATTTTTATAAATCACAAATTCTGGATTTTTTTTTGTAAATGCACTTTAAAACTCGATTTGATTCATCAAGGAAGAATTGTTTGAGCCAGGCTTTCAGCTGACTTAAACATTCAAGCAAGGTTTTTGTATGTGTTATGTGATTACGTACATAGGAAAATGAAAACAATATATGATGCATACTTTCCAGAGTGAGAAATAAAAATAAAAGGCAATAAAATTAGGTACTGACAGACCAATTACTTTATTAATTTGTGAAGTAATTTGTGAAATAACTCATCTATCTTATATTAATCTGGGTTTTATGGTTGCAATTTTAACTTTCAAGTTAGCTTTAAAACATAGATTTATTAAAGTTTGCGAGAGGTGATTGCAAACATTCATGGGAAGGAAATAAAGTCCAGCTGAAAGTTGAGCTGAAAGTCATAAATCAAAGCTTCTTCCTCAGACTTTCAGGGGTTGCATGGTCTTTCACACATCAAGGTGTTTTCTTAAATTGCCTCCATCTTTTTAACTTCTATTTACCTGCTTCTTGGAGTAACTTGTATTCCATATGTCCAAATATGGCAGCCTCAGTCCCAGTTTTATTTTATAGCATAAGCTCTAAATAGTGGCTAACACTAGACTGTGTTTTAAAATCCTGAATCTTGAAAGAATTTGAGAAGTCACTGCTAAGCTGATGGATGGTCTAATTTTGGGTCAAATGTTTATTGCATTCGTGGCCAACGGTGCAGAATCCTGTAGTACATAAATGTCCCCCTCCAAAGGTCTACAGACAGAACGAGTTTCTAGGAGGATGCATACAATGCCATCCTTAATGAAATATTTGAGAAAATACGCTTTGTTTTTTTGTTTAAAGTTGCAGCCTGGAAGAGTCTGAAGGCCATATTTCCAGAAGTGCCTTAGCATTTTTTCTTTATTACAGGTTATATCTAAAAGAAAGAAGGTTAATGTTTTCTTATCAGAACTATTGTCAGATATCAACTCTAATTTAAAGTGTGATCTCAGACTTAAAATTTATGTATGAGAAAATAAAATTCTCCTAAACAAGAAATAAAATGAGAAGTCAAAAGGAGGCACAATTACTGGTACCATTGCTAGCCAATATCTTGCGTATTAGAACAAATTATCACAATGTGCCTATTGTAGGGAAATCACACACACAAACACAATGTGTTGATAAAGACTAGGATGCTGTCATGATTTTCTGTGATGTATGTCTGTTTTTTTATAATGTGGAGTTAGTCATAACTCAAGTTTTCAAAGTCTTTAAAAAAGACTTACAAAACAATAGCTCACAAGAATTATAATAACAACTTTCAGGTATTTACAAAAATATTATATTTTATTGAGTTATCATATAAAGAGTTACCATACTCAACCTCCAAGCACATAGCTAGTATATCTAAAGTAATTTAATTTGCTTTTATATTTGATGAAGATTATTACATTGGTGAAAATTCAAATGTCAGAGAAAGTTCTTTATTATATTTAGAAATGTGACATTAACTATAGCCTTTTTGGCAAGAATTTACATTCTGTAAAGGAAACATTAAACCTCTATCACAGTTCTATTCCAACCACATTTTGGGCACTGACAAGATTGGAACGTACTAATGTTCTTTGCAGAGAGTGGCTAGGATAAAGTGGACAGTTCTTCTAAACCTCAATTCTAGAATGAGAAATTATGAAGAGAAAGTATAAGAGCTACTAAATAAATGTTTTTCAAGGGTAATTATTTTTCCAAATTTGTATACTGTCTGGATTACTAGAAGTTTAAATTCTAATACCTGTTTTTCAGACATGCACAGCTGTTAGGAATGTTAGCAAACATTTTTTGGTTTCTGTGTTACAATCCAGAAGCATCTTCAACTGCTGACTCAACCTCTAAAAAGTGTTTTGTTTCATGTTTTTTTTTTATTATTATTATTTGTTTATTCCTATGCCAATGTAGGAAAGTTTTAGAATGTTTCAGTAATTGTCATTTACAAAATAAATATAATAAACTAAGTTCTTGAGTGTAACCCAAGATGATTCAATTCACTTCTTGAAAAATTTTTGAATTCAGTGAAAATCTTCATTTGTAGACTGGATGATTCTATATAATGCTACATAATTTGTTTAATCTTTTTCATTTTTAAATTGGTGACTTCGGCATTTACTAGACTGATAGAAATAGCAGGCTGCTTTTGGATACCACTAATGAGTGATACTCATTAGATGGGGAGAAGAATTGTAAAAAGTTTGAAGTATTATATTTTTAATATTTGAAATGTTATCTAGCAATAAGAAAATTATTTGGGGTCCTAAAAGAAATCTATTTATGTCTGAAATTGTCTCATCCATTTTTCTTTCTGGGAAACAAGAAAAAAAGTCGTGTTCATTCACTGAGAGAATACAGGGCAAGAACTGGAATCAATGAACATTTTCTATTTTTCATGCCATTTACTTGAGGTATTCATGTACTTTAGACAAGTTGTAGAAAAATGTTTTAAAAGATTCCCTTATAGATAGAGTCTTGCACTTTAATAGTTTACATGTAATTAGAAGGTAAGAAAATATGTTTTGCTATTGGACCTCTCAAGGTACTTGGGCAATAGAATGGGGTGGGAGTTCAGAGAGTCAAATGGAGAAATTCAGGCTTCAACAACCAATGTACCTTTGTACAAATCCCATTTTGCTACATGCTAACTGTGTAACTTGGAAAGATACTTGCTTGCTTCCATGATTCTCTATATCTTATTATAAAAAGATGGGACAATAGATCAACTTTATAGGACTATCGTGATGATTACTTGACAATATGCATACAGACCAGAATGTGTTTGATGTTGAATACATATTATTTCCTAACCTTTTTTATTATCTCTATAGAAGAAATGAGGCAGAGACCATCTCACATTGTAATCTCTATGGAACAAGAGATCAATCATATTTTTATTTCTCTCTTTCAGATTTTAGCCTGGCACCCTATTCGCAGTTAGCAAATCTATAACTGTGGATTAAATTAAATCAAATCCACTTCTTATATATTGGACAATGCTAATTGGACAATGTATAGCCAATTAGTATTTTCCTGAGATATAAGGCCCAAGTGGATACAAAAAGAGTATCAAGGAACATTTTCACATCATAAAATTAAAACTATATTTTGAATTGATACTATTTAAAGCAAACTAATTGACTAAATTCTATGACATCTGGCTTTTTTGTCTTCCTATAATAAGTTAAAGACATTTGATTCTACAATTCTTTGTGACCTTGATAAATTACTTGCAATCTAACTTTCAATTTCTATATTTAGAAAATAAAATAATTGAAGTAATAGTTAACTAGATGATATCCAAATTACCTT
Organism: Pteropus medius; assembly: GCF_902729225.1. Classification (NCBI taxonomy): domain Eukaryota; kingdom Metazoa; phylum Chordata; class Mammalia; order Chiroptera; family Pteropodidae; genus Pteropus; species Pteropus medius. The sequence goes on from NW_024351729.1 coordinate 3,506,326, forward strand.
TGATTGAAAAAATACTATAATTGTGTGATCTATAAACACTAAATGTATGCCTGTAATAGTTTGCTCTCTCTTGCTGTTCTGCTATGCGTATATTCCATGTTAGCACGTTGTATGGAATTGTAAGGAGTGAAATGAATGTATGAGAATTTAGGCCATTCCTTAAGAAAGATATTATAGAGACATTATAGTATCTATGGTTACATGCTACATGGTCTCTTAATTCTTAGGGAAGGTTTCCTAATTTTTTTCTATACAATTTTAGTTAAGTTTTCCTAACTCCTTCCTTAGTAGGAATTAAAAAAAAGACTAACAATAATCATGAATACTTGTTAAGTACTCTGTGGCCTTGCAAAATGTACTTACATACTATATTTCATTAGATAATTTCAGTAACCTTTTTGTGATAAATGGTATCGAAATTTACAAAATCAAATTAAAACAAAACAAAACAAAAAACAACCTACAGTGTGTCTTGTTTCATTGATATACTTGAAAATTACCAGGAATACTTACACTAAATTTTCTCCTTAAGAGAACATTCCAATACTAGGCCATTTCTAAAGGATAAATTTTTTGGAAATTGCTGAACTTAATTAGCAAATGTTTTCCTGAGCATAAATATAATGACAAAGTTGAATCATAATGAATTTTAGAGAAGAAAATACATAATCTTAAATCAAAATACTTGAGGACACTTATGATAAGCAGTTTATAATATTTCCTTTCACTCTTAGAAAACTTTTGTGTTAAATTTTGAAAATACTTTATGTGTGCACACACGTGTGCATGTAAAAAAAGTATGTTTGTAAAAAAAAAAATCCAAAATTGGGTACTCACTGCTCATTTGAAGAAAAAAAATTACCAATAACTTTGAAATACCCTGGGCCCTCCCAGATTTTATCTCTCTTTGTTCCCAGATAAATAACACAGTTCCGAATATTGTGTATCTTGTTACGTTACGTCCTACAGTCTCACCCACCTCGCTTCACACATGCGAATATATATCTTAGGCAAAGATGGTTTGGTTTTGCATGATTTTGAAATTTATATAAATGAAGTCATATTGTATTTTTCTAAACATGCTTTCTTATCTCAATTTTATGTTCAAAAAGTTTATCAATGTGGCGTCTATTGTTACATGCCACTCATTTTTACTGCTGTATAATGTTTTGTTTATAAATATACTAAAATTTATATTTATTCTTCTGTAGATTAATTATACATTCAGACATACACATTTTATATGTAATTGAGAGCACAGTATATTTGTAATTGACATGACTTTTGCACCAGTTATATTTTAAGATATTTCTGCATGTTAATAACTCTTTGTGAAAATAATTATAATGACTATATGACTTTTGTTTATGTATTATAATTTCTTTAAACCATTCTTTAATGACAGAATTTGACTTTCTTCCAGTTTTTCTCTAATAAGGGTATCATCTTGAATATCTTTACATTAAAATTTTTCATTAATGTTTAATTTCTTATTATTTCCTAAGGGTAGATCTCCAGAAATAGAAATATTGATTCAAAAGGAATAAGTATTTTTATGGCATTTTAATAGTCATTGTAAATTGCTTTCGTAAGACACTGAACTAAAATTTATTTCTATAAATTTTATATGAAAATAAACTTTTGACTGTCTCCTCTCGTTCTTGGGTATTTTCAAAAACAAACAAAAGGCAAACAAAACCTTCATCAATTTGTTAGGCAAAAAATTATATTATATTGTTATTTTAATTTGCATTAATAAAATGAATGGTAATTCATGATTTGTTTTCTTCTCTTTTATAAAATATATATATATATAATTTGCCTATTTAATCCCACTGCATACTTTTTTCATATATATTTTTAAAAGGGGGCGGGACTACTATTTTTCAGTTACTTGTTTGATCATGCAGATGGTGCCAATCACAAAATGGTTTGTTTTCTTGAACTGACTTGATTACTTTCTTGTGGAAGAACCCAGAGAAATGAATTCTAAGTGATGTGACTTGTCCAATTCTCAGAAGCATAATGATTTTAGTAGGAAGAGTTATTTTTGGTGTAGAGTTTTCAGAAGAAAATATTTATATATCTGAAAAGTCAGTTTTCACATGTAAATTTTCTCTTCTATGTTATATAAAGAGTTTAGTTGTGGAATTGCCTTTTTTTTTTTCATTATTGGCATTTCAATATCCTTTTATATTCTACTTATCTCTTTTTCTGTTCTACTTAGTTCATGCAAACCAACAAACAAACATTGGACCCAGACCAAATTCCTAAAGATATTTACTTAACATTTTTTCCCTATTACAAATGAATAAGAATCATTATAGAAAGCCCAAACATATGAGTTAGATCTTAGCATTACATTCAAGATAGTCAGTTTTCTTTTCTGACTTCTCTCATGTTCCTACACATTATAAACTACTTCCATTTCTACTCACTCAATGCAATGACCTCTTTCTAATCATAATTAGATTGACTACAGATACACACTAACAAATAGAGATATTAAGCATGTTCAAACAGATGATAAATTTTAGTAGTTGATTGATGTTTATGTTGGAGTAAGACCACCCTGAATTAAAATTCCATCTTTACTACTTTTTAGCTGTGTTATCTATTAGTAGTATAATACCAGAAACTTCTCTCAGCTTCAGTATTGTGAGGATTCAATGATATAATTATAAGAAGAGCACAATGGATAGAAAAGAGGAAGCACCCACTAACTGGTTACTAGCATGCCATCTAAACACGTTTAGTATCTTTTATTTGTCATCTTTTGGGAGAGGGGACCAAAAAAACCACATCTTAGAAAATGGAAAAAACAAACCAACAACAACAAAAACCTCCGAACCACAAATAGCTTATTTAACGAAACACATGCAAATTTTAGTTCCTAGATTAATAGAGTGACTATTTCTGGATATTTGTTTTCCATTGTCATTCAGATAAACCTTGGGGCAATGGTTTCCAAACAGTGTTTCACAGGTTTTGAAAATTCTACAGACTTAACTTAGGGGGCTTATCGTACCGAATCGGTAGAATTCTATTCCTTTTCTGCCAGAGCAGCTCCACTTTTATCTTTTTTTATGGAGAGAGTATTTCGCTCTTTGTAGTAGCCTGCTGTTTTGCTTCCAGATCTCTAATATTTGTCTCTCAACTCTTTTACCCTATCAGAGATTTTAGAAGATGAGCAGGGGAAACCGCATAACTGGGGGCCCCATGCAAAATGAAAATGCAAAGTCCATTGTTGAAAATTATTAGGATTTGAAGACAGTGAGAGCAGAGTATTAAATCTATGGGGCTACACAAGTTGTACACCAAAACAGCTGCCCTGAAGATGGGGCAGAAATGGGCCTAGACAAGCACATATGAATAGAATCCTACTGTTGGGGCTTGGACAAATGCCATAGAAAAGGAGGCAGCATTCTGTGAAAGGCTCATCAGAATCTGCGGATCCCTCCTCCCTGCTACTGCCACTAGTATTGCTGAGCTTCTCAACCATTAACAAATATGCTAGCACTGTTTAGAGGGATCATACCACCATAGCCCCGTTCAGATGGAAAATGATGAAAAAGTGAATCAGGTTTAACATGTTGAACCAGGAGAAATGCAAAGTATTTGAATAGCTGTTTGTAGGTTATATATATATATATATATATACACATATATATATATATATTTTTTTATATATATGTATATATATATATATTTTAAGTGCTCTCAGCTTCATTTTAAAAAGCAAACGAAATATTTTTAAACATTCATTTAAAACTGGGGAAATTGACCCCAGGAGGCATCCATCCTCTAGCAGAATCACTTGGGCATGAGTGTCCAGCAGACTGCAGCTTCGTGGTTAATTTTTTTTAATGCAGGCATAGCTATAACTCTTGCATATTACATTGGACTGAAGGCCCAGCAATGTCAAAGCTATAATCCTAATAAAGCACAGCACACAGGATGATGTTGAAACTTTGATTTTGTGTTTCCACCTTAATTTGAGAGAAAAGTTCTCACAGCAAAACAAAACAGAAAAACAAGTAACAGTGTCTTTCATAGTAAGAGTTCATTCTTCAGCCTTTCTTCTGGGTCTACTTCAAGGATGCCATGTCTGAAAGATTTTCAGATTTCACTATCATAAGCTTTGATTTAAGAGACACTCTTTGGCATATCAGGCTGCCAGGTGTCAGATACTCTCCAATTTCTCTTAATGGGCTATTCCCTTGCAATGAAATGTGGAAGCTGTATAGCAAGGAATCCTTTTTGTCAGGGAGCTCTTATAAAAATAACATAAAATTAAAACAATAATCACTTGAAACTGGTTAGAGAGTTACAGCATTACAACATCTGACACGAAGTTTAAACTTCATTATTTATTGATCTGGGTGCAGTGCTCCTGTGTTCAGATTTCCCTTCAGGAATGAAGTACTCATTCTCCAGCTGTAAGAAGGATGCCAGCTCATGGCCTACATCTGAGTTCCTCCCTGGGAATTGCCTTGGCCTAGGAAAGCCGTCTTTCTAGGGCAGCTTATTTTTGTTAACTGGCTGACACAGTGCATAAAGTCTGATATTCTCACCTCAGCTGGGAACACCTCTGAAGAATATGCCAGCTTGAAGTCTTCCTGTGGAATTGGCTGAGGCTTTTGTTGTAGATCTATCACAGACTTCTCCCTCAACCAATCCTTTCTTCTTTTTCTCCCACGGGTGTTAATTCCAACAGCAGAACTAGCTACCTAATTTGCGGCACCCAGTACAAAATGAGAATACAGACTCCTTGTTCAAATAGCAGGAAAAATTTCCTTCAGAGATATTAAAACATAAAATTATTACCTTTTTCTCATGATCTCTCTCAACTTGTCTATTTTTTTTTAATTTGCTACTTGATATCATTCTAAGTAAAGAAAAATTAATCATTTAACATATTAGCATGAATTTCACGGTTCATCTTTGCATTGTGCAATGTCTGTTTTAAATGCAAACAGCATTTAATTTATATGCAGAATCATTGAAAGCACACAATTCCATTTTCACACCTCATAGATGCATAGATATCTGTTCATCCCTTCCTTTATGTCTTTATACACCTCCCTGCAAGGTATATATACCTCTCTGTAGGAGTAAGTGAAGGCATAATTTAGACAATCATGGACTGGAAGATATGGAGAGCTCACTAATGTTCTGAAAAATCTTTTTTGTTTTCAATTCTTTTTTTTTTTTCTGAAAAATCTTCATTAGCTCTGATTCCATAGTAATAGAAGCTTCCACAGAGAACAGAAATATTGGACATCTTTTAAAAATTCCATGCCAGTGCATAGTATTGTTTATTTAAAAAAAAAAAACCATTTAAGACACCTAACACATTTTGAGCATAATATTTAGGTAATGTGAGCAGTAATGGAAACAGTAAACATTTTTATCAAAAGTAATTCAATTTGGAGAATACAAATTTTAATTCTTTATGGGTTAGATAAATGAGACTGGAACCTATTCTTTATGAAGTAATGTGCACCTTGGTGAAGTCTTTTTCTAGGCCTCAAAAGTAATGAACTACATGTGGTATCATTTGTCACCAACTATCTGAATCAGAGAGTTATGAGAGTTTTCACAATTTCGGTGCTACATAATTTCCAAAGCATATTCTTAGTGTATATATCACTTCTATTATACTTCATTAACAAAAAATAGAAATATACTTATCAAAAGCATTACTATAATTCCTTTAGTAGAAATAAAATATAGGAACAGAATCTTTTGAGAAATTTTGTTATATTATTTGGGAGGAAGTATTGATATCCTACTACATAATTATCTTGAGAAAGGCAATGAAGTACAATATTCCTGTTTATAGATCAGTACTACTGATTACTGAATTAAGGTTTTATTTATATGCTTTTTTAAAACTAAGTTTGACAGAGATATTATATTTGAGCTTCTCCCTAACATGAAAAATGTTTTATATTTTATTGCACAGAAAAGGGTATCTTTTTCAGAGGTGTTTCACAACCAATGCTCAGTTTGTACACCCACAAACCTCTCTTGGAAGAAAGCAAGCCCAAACATACTGACTCTTTAGTGTTTTTGATCTTAGTATGCTTAAATTTTAATGATTGTTTTTACCACCCAAATAAAGTTTTACTTTACATGGTCTATAGACAATTATCTTTCACACTAGAATCGCAGTTGGTATCCCTGTTACCTTAGTAATAGATGTTTGCTTCCTATTTAGCAACAGCAACATGGTTTCTTTAGCTTCATCATGACATAGAAAAAGAAAATTTTCAGGAAATGGTTATTCAGTTTTAACTTAATGCTTTCTTCAGCAGATAATTTTATTTAGAGATTCTTAGTAACTATTCTTTCTAGAGTGCTAATGATATTTATTTTTACTTTTTGATTTTTACATTTACTTATTGTTTTAAGTCATACCACCTTCACATAGTAGGAGATCCTGTGGACAAAGATTATTGCAGAACAGGGATATGAAATCATCTAAAATCTATTCATTTTCTTATATTTGATGAATCTTAGATCTTAAGCTACCCATCATTACACAAATAGACTTATTTATGAATGGAGAAATGAGACCAGATTCAATCCTTAAAAATGGACTTATAAGAAAATAGGTTTTAAAGTTCTTATCTGAGTTAGACCAAAATTGAACCAAATAATTTATTCCAAGATAACACTGAAATCATCAGATGATGAAAATTTTGATTTAATGTCATGTAGAAGCTCATGTTTAATGACAGAAGCAAGTGAAGGAAGAACAAGATGGGCCAGAACCAAAATCTGACAGCAACTGATGGAACAGAGCTATAAACTATATCTGTATCCATACCTATATATCAATGTCTATGTCTATACCTAACGTCATTATGATGGAGAAAACTAAGTGTAAAATGAGAGATTGGTAAATATTATTCATATATAGAGCCAATTCAAGGTAGGGTGTATCTAATCAGGCATGAGGGCAGAGGACATGTGGTTGAAATCAGTCTGCTTTACTTCCCTCAATCCATGAGAGGTCAGAAGCTGAGTCTGGGAATTAACAAAACTTTCATATTGGACATGAGAGAATAAAAATAGAAAAGCCAAGATTAAGAATAAAATCTTCATATAATATAGGCAGAACATTTTATTAAAAGGATAATTAGGGTTAGATTAGACTCAGAGACTTAGGAAGTGCAAAGACGTGGTACCAACATATGGAAATACAGCAAATCTTGTTTGGCTTAAGAAGAGTTAATAAGCCTGATGGTCTTGAAAGGCCTCACATTACACTTTGAAATTGGAACAGGCCACTGATCCTTCTTAAATAGATTTAATGTATTTTATAATGAAAAAGTTTCTGCACACAAGATATAAAATGTTTACAATGCATTCACTTATAATTAGAAATTGACAGGAGTCGCTACATATTGTAAGGAGCTTTAGACACTGAAATTTATTTTATTTGATTCCGACAATATCCGTTTATAAAAAGGAGCAGTAGTATTTTTATTTCTATTTTGTAGATAATAGAAATAATGTACCCAAGAAATTTCATATGCTTAATTTAAAAGAGAGCCAAGAATAAACACAGGAGATATGTCTTCTGATCACTGGTTAAATATAACTTGTATAAAGCAAACTTACATTCACTAAAGTCACCAAATTCCAGTCACCCACTTTTTCCTTTCTACTTACCTGATTCTGATTTTGTTTAATTAAAGCTATGTAGGATAAATACAACTTATTATTTAATAGTCTTAAAATAGAATATCAGTAATATCCATTCCATTAGTAGTATGAGGTAAGAGGACACTCTAGATCAAGCACCAGCAAACTTTTAATTTCATAAAGGGCCAGGGACAGAATAGTATGGACTTTGTTGACCATACTCTGTTAGAACTATTCACTTATGCATGGACAATAGATAAACAAAAAAAGAATGACTGTGTTCCAATAATATTTATTTACCAAAACAGACCTTTGTTCTAGATGGTCGAAGAAAGCAGTTTTTCTTATTGACTGTCAAAATACTTAAATGGTCCCAAAAGCAAGAAAAACTCTGGTCTACTACTTACATCCTCAAAGAACGACTTTCATGTCTTATACCTATATTCAATAACTTCTACTCAGAAACCAAGAACTTTGCTTGGAAAAATAAGGCTGAAATCAGATCACACAGCAAAATGAAAAATATTTCCAAGACAGTATGAAGACAATGGAGTTTCTGGGAAAAATTTTTGGAGTAATATACACAAGTAGTTAAAAATGATTCCAGAATAATATATTATCAAAATTTTTAAATTTTATAAGTGAAAAGAATATCCTTGAAATGTTTAGGTCTTGGTAAATTCTAATAATAGATCAATTTTTAAAAATATTTTCATGAAATATAGGTTTATGCTTAAAGTCTTGAGATTAATTTAATTCTTTTTTATTTTTTCTTTTCATATGTCTCTAAGGTTATCAACTTTAATTTCTCCAGAGGTTTTAGCAAATAAGCACAAACTAGAGAGTCAGCAAATAATTACTGCATTGAATTTTTTGAAGTTATATAACATTATTTGAAATAAATTAATTTGCATATATTTTAAATATTTTGAATAATACATAAAGACAAATAATTATTTAAAATATATCTAAAATCTTACTGCAGGACATATATTGTTTATTGGTTATTGTTTGATTAGTTCGCTGCATAGCAGCCATTCTTATTTTTGTCTGGTAACAGCTCAAAAATTTTTCTACAAAAATATCACAACTCCACATTTTTATTTTACATGGCAAAAGAGCAAGCATTTAACCTCACCTAAGCTAATCAAGTTTATTCTTTTTCAACAGCATCATTGATTGGTTCAATAATAAAAAAGTGACCCAACTGGAATAAAGAGTGGTCAAGCTCCAGACTTTTGTTAGAAATGTTGGGAAATAGGTGTATTTTTTTCAACGTGTCTGTTAACTATTAGGACATGATCTTGTGTGGGCCAACATCTAGAGTTTGAGAATGAAGTTAAGAGAAGAAGGAAGAGAACTATGCACTGATGACATAATTAAAAATTTCAATTATATCAGCTAATAAAGTTCTCCCTCATCCCCTTAACTTTTTATTTATTATTTGCTTAAGCAAATTCAGGGTTGTTATTGTCACTTAAAACTGAAAGTTTCCTGACCAGCATACCCAGAATCTTCTGATGATTACTATAAATATATAAACACATTCATCATTAGGTTTTTTAAAAAATTATATGGTAATTTAAGACTATAAAATAGAAAATTATATGAGTTTATTTTATCCTAGTTTTAATTAAACACTATGACATGTTGGTAGAAAAAAAAAGAAGTGAATTTTCAAAGAACTTTTTGTTATCTGAAGAATAAAAATATCCATCTATCTTTCAATCTAATACAAGAAAAATAAAAAATAGAACATAGAACAATAGATACAAAATACAGTAAAGATTCACAATTGGAAACCACCTTGAACATATGTTTACCTATCATTGTGTTCACTTACCACTTTGTTTTCTTTATTTTAATCCTAAGTCAAGTCAATTTTTAACAGGTAGGTATTGTACTACACAATATTGCAATTTAGCCTCATGTATCAAGGTGACAATTAAGGTCACTGATGTTGCTTTCAGTTATCTTCAGCTCAGAAGTATGTGGGTTGGCCAATATATATTTTCTATACACACACACACACACACACACACACACACACACACACACACACACACAGAGTTTATACAATTTATATCCTCTTGGGTCCTCGTGTATTGGCCTGAGGTTGATTTCCAGTTATGAAACATTCCTCCATTTTAAACATGCTTTACAAAACCAAACTGACACTTAGGAATTTTAAGCAGAGCTCCTATAGGAGGTCTCTTAACTTTTTCCTTTTGAAGTCTTAGGGATGTATTAAATAACATTCATAAACCATTTCTGAACACAAAGTTCTTTTTTGAAAGCAACCAAATGACTACCCTCAAATAGTTTCATTTAATAAGAGTATGCACATTTTAATTACGTTTCTAAGGGGATTGTGCCTAGAGTTCTGAGAAAAATAACCACCGCAGATAGCAGTATTTGCATAGTATTTGCTTATTAAGAATTTAAAGTATTTGAATAAATACCATTGTGTTTGCCCAGATAAATTCCTGAAAAGAGGCCTCTGAGTAACATTATCAAAGGGGCTAGTTTTATCTGTTTATCCTCTGTATTTGTTAAGGAGAGATTTTCTTTTCCTTGTGAGACTCAGAAACTGAAGCATTCAGCTTATCAAGAAAAAAGAAAACTGAATTTTGTGTCAAGTATCATAAAATAGTAGAAAAGATTTACTGTCAATATATTATAATTTACAGTCATAATAACAATCATTAGACAATAATACACTCATAACTGCTTTTACAGAATTTATTTATTTGATTTCAATCTTTGAGCTTTCTGCTCAAAACTAATATTTACTACATACTTTCAAATTTTAGCAGAAATAACATTATTCTGGAATTTTGTGGCTTGATAGGAATCCTTTGTAGTTTTGTGGTCTTCTCAGGCACACCATCATGTTATAACTTTGTGATTCATTGTATCATTTCATTAATATAACTACTGTATTGCTATAAGTCAAAGAAATCATGACAGATTCCCTGTTAGACTTTGAATCATCTCTTTATATCTTCCATTTGTCCCTATGAATATACAAACATTTTGAAATTGTATATTATTTTCTCAAATATACTAAAGAGAAAACCATTTAGTCACAAATACTGCCATAATCCACTTTATGCATGAAGAAGCATGAATGAACCATAAAATGACATATGTACATAAATGGCGGTCATAAATAAAATACCAGCTTCTAATTTGATAACTACTTTTTTCTTCCTTCCAGTGTATTAACTCTAATTTTAAATTTGGCTGAGAATCAGTGTTGCTGATTGATCAAGTTTTTTTGAAAGTGTCTGGCATATTACTTATCTTTGTAGCTAATCAATAAATGTGAGTTTCATTCTTCCTTGCTTCCAGAAGAAAAGACTATAGAATGAAAACTGAGATTTGTTGTTTGCGACTTAAACTCCTGAAATATAACTAATTTCAAAGCAAAGAGATTTTTCATAACATAGATATGCATCTCTATAACAAAACACTTTACTCCCTAATTAAAAATAGTTATGATGATTCTCGAGGAAACAAAAAGACAGGAAACAACTTTATAGAAGTTAGGAATAAAAAAATGTTCTTGTTTCTGAAATAAGAACTCAGAAAACATAGCATGGATTATAAAATGGATTCATAAAGGAAGGTTCTGTAAGCACCTAGACAGACTGGAGAGCATTAATCGAATTGAGTGGAGTGTGTCAGAACATTGTGGGCAGCTACACATTTGAAAAGTTGCTCCTCAGTCTCCCATGACTCAACACTTAAGAAGTTGAACACCTGGTGGGAAATCATTGCACGTAATAGAAAATATACTGCTTGAAGTGGTTGCAGGTACATTCAATGAGATTAAGGCTAAAGTCACTGGAGAATATGCTGGGAAGGAGAATATTTTGGCACATCACTTTTCTTTCTCTTGGGTATTAGACACCATGATTAGAGATATAAGAGCCATCTGTGACTATAAAACTATGAAAATGAAACTCTCAAACTAATGATGACTGAGTACAAAGATAAAAAAATACTATGACCTTAATTTTGGAGGTGTTGCATCTTCTGCGAATGTCTACATCAGATAACTTGTTAATTGTTAGCCACTATAGGCTTCAGTGTTTAAGATGCCTAAATGTGAGAAAATAACATGATATGATGCCCACAAAAGCTAATGGTAATTCAAATTAGTATTTTGAATTTCTTCAGATAAATACCCAGAAGTGAAATTACTGGGTCATAAGGTAGTTCTATTTTTAATTTTTTGAGGAACCTCCATACTGTTTTCCATAGTGGCTGTACCAATTGGCAGTCACACCAACAATGCATGAGGATTCTTTTTTCTTCGCATCCTCAAGGTTGATCCATGTTGTCTCATATTGTAGAATTTACTTCTTTTTAAAGGCCAAATAATAGTCCATTGTGTTTACATATCTCACTTTATTCATCCATTTGTTGATAGATATAAATAGGTTTAGGCCTTTCCTACACCTTGGCTATTGTGAACAGTGCTGCAGTGAACACAGGAATGCTAATGTCTCTGCGAGGTCTGTATTTCAATTCTTTTGGATAAATACTAAAAATGGGATTTCTGGATTATATGGCAGTTTTATTTTTAATTTCTTGAAGACTTTCCATACTGTCTGCACCATACCAGCTGCACCATATTGGTTACACAATGTTTTCCATACTGGCTGTAACATTTTGCATTTCCACCAACACTGTACAAGGGTTTCAACTCTTACATCACACTTTATGATTTCAAAATATATTACAAAGCTGCAGTAAATAGGAGAGTACAATACTGACATAAAGATAGACATACTGAGCAGTGGAACAGAAATATATTTGATTAATTGATTTTTGACAAGAGTGTTAAGACAAATTAGGGGAAAGAATAGTCTCTTAAACAAATGATGTTGGGAAAACTGATACTGCATGCAAAAAAGTGAAACTGGATCCTCACACAAATCAACTCAGAATGGATTAAATACTTAAACCTAAAACCTAAAATTGTAAAACTTCTACAAAAAAATCATATGGGAAAATCTTTATGAAATTTATCTGGACACTAATTTTATGAATATGATACCAAAAGCATAGGCAACAAAAGCAAAGATAGATAAATGGGACTAAATCAAACTAAAAGAGCTTCTGCACAGCAAAAGAAACAATCAACAGAGTGAAAAAGCAACCTACAGAATGGGAGAAAACACTTGTAAACCATATCTGATAAGGGATTGATTTCCAAAATATATAAGAAACATCACTCAACAGAAAAAAAAATCCAATAACTAATTTAAAAAGTGAACTAAAGACGTGAATAGACATCTCTCCAAAGAAGACATATAAATGACCAACAGATACATGGAAACATGTTCAAAATCTTTAGTCATCAGGAAAATGCAAATCAAAACCATAATGAGATAGCATCTCATCTGTGAGGATGGCTATTAACAACAGAGAGACTCGAGAGAGAGAGAGAGAGAGAGAGAGAACAGTTGTGGGTAAAGATGTAGAGAAATTGAAATTGATTGGAACCCTTGTAATTTAGTTTTGAGAACTTTAAAGATAACATATACAAACTATAATGCTTACATGCCTGTTAAAAGAATAATAAATAGACATAAAATCCTGAAAATGGAATATTTAAAGAGCTATAACATTGTATATCTTTCTATTTATTCATTTTCTTTAATTTCTCTCAATGTTTTGTATTTGTAAATGTACAGTACAGGTCTTACACATCTTTTGTCAGATTTAAGCCTAATTATTTTATTATATATGGTATTTATTTATTTATTTTTAGGCAAAGCAACCCTTGATTGGCCTCACAGATTGCAAGGACCTTGTCAGTTTACAATCCTTTATTTTTTTATTTTTTATGCCTACAGCATCTGGTCTTCCTAGGTGGTCTCCCACCCAAGTACTAACCAGGCCCGACCATACTTATCTTCCGAGATCAGATGGGATCGGGCTTGTTCAGGGTGGCATGGCCGTAGAAATAAATGGTATTTTTTAAATTCCATTTTCTGATTTCACATTCCTATTATATAGAAATACAATTGATTTTGTATATTGATCTTGATTCTTATAAGCAAATATACCCAAACAATATTTTTCCAAGAGAAATGCAAACTTATAGCCATACAAAGACTTTTACATGAACGTTTACAAGTTTTTATTCGTAATGACCCCAAACTGGATACAACCTAAATGTCTAGCAGCAGATAGACATTTTGTAATAAATACAAACACTGTATTTATTACAAATAGCAATAATAAATAGCAATTTGTAATAAATACAAACACTGAACTATTAAGCAGCAATAAAGACCTATGAACCATTGTTACACTAAAAATACGTGGACAAATATCAAAATGTTTATGCTGCATGAAAAAAGTCAGACGAAAAGGAACATATGCTTGATTCCATTTTCATAAAATATTAGAAAATGCAAACTAACTTATAATGATTTAAAGCAATTCAGTGGTTGCCTGGGGACTGGGATGGAAGGAGAGGTGAATAAGAGAGATTACAAAAGACCATGAGGGAACTTTTATGGTAATGGATATGTTCAATATTTTGATTGTGATGATGACATACATATGCAAAACTTCACAAATGGGACGAGTTAAATGTGTGAGGTCTATTGTATGGCACTTATACAGCTAAAAGAAGCTGCTAAGTTTCTAAAAACGTCTCAAAATATCAGGGCTGTGAAATGTCAGAATCTAATAGCTGGCCTAAGTAAAAAAAGAAAGCATCATTAAGTTCTTGGCTACTTCTCTACTCAGTCATGAATTTTTTGAGCAAATGAAAATTTATATAATAATTATAAAATTTGTAATCTCAGTATAGCTTTATTTGTTTAGGAGACAATCATGTTAATTACCTCATTCTGATCTCTTTTTCATGTTAGTGAAGTACTGAAATAAAATACCACACCCAAAAAATCAGGATAGCTCAGAGAAAGCAGAGCTCCAATTCATTTTTTCATTGTTTTGGACAAATACTTATTGCCTTATTCAAGGTAAGTGTTGCTGGAGCAAAGTTTTTTAACAATATATATATTATGGGAATGCCCATAATATAAATACCCTGATGTTACATAAATACAACGTAATATAAATACAACATAATATAAATACAACAAACAATATTAGCCATTTTCATTTCAAACTTAAAAATAAAGCCAAAATATATTTGTATGATAACCCTAGTTATATCTGTTCCTTAATTTCTGAGAGTACCATTGATATGCCAAATTTTCTATGAGGCTATTGGTAGAAATATAGACTTAAAAAAATATTCAGGTGTATTTAGAAAATTATTAGCTAAATATATATAAGTGTGCAGTAGTGAACAATAATAAAGTAAGGAAGGACATATTTAGAAATGTATATTGTACTTTCCTAGCATGTTTCTTGAATCTTTTTACAACCAATACTTCAAGATACTTTATTTTTCTATTGCAAATGATAATCATTATTGGACTGATAAAAATTTTATTCTTAAAATGTGCTTTATAAAAAAATAAAAAATAAAAACATTAACGTGTGCTTTATTATTGTTTTGCAGAAGATTCCTCCTTTATGAATAGAAGGTTTTTATTGTACTCAGTATAACTTAATGAAAAGTCGAATAAAATTTATTCTTTAGGCATTTCATTTCTAGTTTAAATGTTTCTTTCATGGGTAGATATAAGTTTTTTTGTTGAGAATAATGATTAATCATAGAGGATTTTTCGTAGAGTTCACGGAGTGAATTTTAAATACTTAGGCAAGATGAATGTGGGGACACTGTCACAGCCATAAATCGTTGAGTATGCTGACAAGTACTTAAGAAACTAACAAAATTCTGCTTAATTCCCATAATTATAAAGATATAAAAATTCATCTGACTAAGCATGCAATAAGGGGCATTTTGACTTTTATTACTGGTTCAATTCCAATTCAAGTTAATAATGATTAAGAGTTTTAATATTCATGAGAAATGGAATTTTTTAACATAGTAACCTTATTGAATATTTTTCACCTCTAGATCTCAATTTAAGGAAGCTTGAAATCATTTGAACATCAAAATTTTTTTCCTCTTGCTCAGAGTCTAAGCCTTAAATTAAATTATCAAGGAATGACTTAATAAATTTCTGAATAAATGTCCTAAGGAGAGATGTCTTTTAGTTAATTTTCATGTAAAACACACTTACTTTATAAATAATCATTATTCTGACAGAGCATACATTTAATTAAATAAATGACATCGAACAATTAGTGTTAAATTGATTTTTGAGATCATTCAACTTTATTTTCCTCTGAAATAAAAAAAAAATAGAGAAGTCAGGGCCTGACTGTTCGTAGGATATTGGCATTTTTGAATTTGAAAGATTACACAGAACTGGAGATTTTTAACAGATATAAAATACTAAAAATATTTTGTTACATTTTCAACAGTATGTAATAAATACTTCTCATTTGAAATATCCATATCATTAATATTTTATAATAATTGTAATTTTAACATAGACTTTTTAATATAACCTATGGTAGATCTTTTTGGTGAAAGGATAATAGAGTGTAGCTTTTGAAACTAAGTATACTATGCAAATATTAATTATACTATAATACTGATGATTGATAACAATATATTTCCTTAAGTGTCCCTGACTTAAACACTTGGGAAGAGTCAATAAATTTGTTCTCTGTCATATTCATTGGAAGTGGATATCACAGTCACTATGTACCAGGTATTGTGTAATTTGCCTTAACGTTTTTCCTCATTTTATCATCATAACGACCCAATGGGAAAGATTTTATAATGTCCAATTTATAATTATGGAAACTGAGGAATAAGTAGTCAATTATTTTGCTAATATTCCAATGTTTTTGATTCACCCCCAGTTCTACTTTGTCTCCAAAACCTCTATTCTCCCATTTTTTTCTTATCTTTCTGGAGATAAAAACTAAAAAAAAAAAAAAAGAATTCCTTGTTCTAGGAACTTATACTAACGTAGCTGATCCAGATAAGCCAATATGATATGAAAAAAAGGAAAGTTTAATATATTGTAAGCTAGTGTTTAAGAGAGATGTCTCATGGAATAGCACAGATGAGGGTAGTTATCTCAGAAACTGTTGGAGGATTAGAAAGTGAACATGGAAGGTTCCTTAATGACTTCCTAAAGAATGAGGGAGCATTATCCACTTTAAAATAACAAAAAAGATATGAAATATCAGGGAAACAATAGGTGTGATGGCTCATAGAAAGGATTAAATAAGACTCCTGGATTCTTGCTAATAGGTCGAGAAAAAAACACATTGTACTGTAAGGACAGTGTCAAGGGCGTAGTTTGGAGAGATAGTCAGGAAACATGAAGAAGGGTTTGATGGGCCATGGTAAGGAGGTTTGACTTCATCTTTTAAGTCCTGGTAGGAAAAATGAAAAATTTAAACCAGATGTTCATGGAGATTGTGACATGGGGGAGGGACACAGAAAGTTATCCTATTATATTTGTAAACTAATTATTCTGGAGGCGATGTAGTGGATGGATGGAGATGACCAAACTACAGATGAAGAAGACAGCTGGTTCACTCCTATGTACAGACCTCCGATGGCAACTTTTATTTTACTTAATGTAAGCTATCCGACGATAATGTAGAGATAGCAGAGTGTGAATGAAACTATTATTGGTTGACAAGATACTGCAGTTAATATTCTTTTTTTCTTAAATTGCCTTAATTTAACTCACATTCTTCTCTCAACAATTATTTATTGAATTCTTACATGTGTCAGGCAAACTTGCTGGGCTTAACCAAGACAGACTTAGTTTCTCTCCGCTTGACTAAAATTTAGACAGGCTTTTTTTTTTTTTCCAGACTCTAGGCCCCTACCTACTTTTTCTTAAAGTATTTGCTTTAGAAAATTTAAAAATACTTTCTCTGCCCTTTTGAAATGTATGTAAATCTTCTCCCAGTCTCTTGTCAGTTTTACCACCGAGGAAATATCTTTCTCAAAGAGCTGTGAATTGTCTCTTTGAAATGTAATCATTGAAAATGATAGAGTCCATATCTCTGTATTTATGGGAGGGTAGGAGTTTAACTTTGGAGGGAACTTCTTACTCCACGTTGTAAAACTACCTCCAGTCACAGACTTGATCTATGCCCTCTCACCTGGCAATAGTATCTGAATAAAATTGACCTCTTTTGCTCATCTTGTCCAATGTGATTTTTTTAAAAAACCCTCACAGTATAACAATAAAATACACACACATACACACACACACACACCCCCCACAGATATGTATCTATCTCTATCTCTATCTCTATGTCTATCTCTACCTCTATATCTATCTATATCTATATGAAGTGAGAGAGGACAATGGATTAAGAGCATGTATAGAGGTGTTATTTTAAGTATTGGACAATCAGCTTAAAGTTAAGCCATAAGAACAAGTGGTCATGAGATGAGTGTTTAAAAATAAACAAAGATTGTCAGATTGTCTTTTCTATGGATTGTAGATTCCATTTGAGTTGAAGTATTGATAGAATTTAGATCTTAGAAGGAGTTTGCTGGAAAAACAAAAAAACAAAAAAACAAAAAAACCAGAAGCTGGTGGTCAAAAAATAACTATGAAATTTAAATTGTGGAAACATAGCACTTATTGTTAATGATATGGTGTAGGCTATCACCATATGGGCAAACAGGAGAGGTAACATAGAAGACACAATCAGTTGAGGGAAAGAATTCAAGGAACTAGAAGGCCAGTGTGTTGAAGAAACTCCTTGCATATGTTTAACATTTATGGAGCACATTCTAAAGGATGGTAATATTGGAGAAGCATTTTAGACACTGTGCCCTTGAACTTAAGTCAGGGCTCTGAAGAGCAAAAGAAATGCATGGGCTTGAGGGTGAGAATAAGTAGAAAGATGGCTATAGGGAAGAATACTAAAGACTCAATGGTATCTGTAACCATTTTGCCAATGGCCAGCCTGAAAAAATAATGTTATGGGTGTGAGATTTTGCCCTATTTGCAAGACAATGTGTTATAATGTGTCACCATTTCATGGATGCTGAGAGAGAATATAATACTCCTGGGTCAGAGGCTACAATTTTTTATCTATAGTAATAGCAGTAGCCAGTGTATTAGCATTTAGAGGCCCGCCCTAAAGCCATGATTCCCCCAAGGTATGCTAAAGGGAGCAAAGTGAGAGCTGCATATGTAATAGTGGCATTACAGGAGAAGATCTGGGAAGCTAGTGAACCTGATTTTCTCTATTGAGAAGTAAACTTGCCGATCCTTTGTTTCTGAGGGAAGCACCCTCTCTATCTTTCAAGGCAGTTTGCTATACAAATATATTTGAAAAGTAGTCCAGAACAAACCTAGGCAGTGCCTCACTCAAAAAATTTGGAGAGATGTGACTCACAAAAAAATATCTTGCAACAACAGCGGCTATGCCAAGTAATAAATTTAACTCTTTTAAATCACCATATATTATTGATATTTATGTGGACAAATAGATACATTGATTTAAAATAGAATGTACTTATTAATATAAAAATGAAATCATTTAAAAGGACCAAATGCAAGTTGCGATTAGTTTTTATAATTTTTAAAATATTATTTTAAATCCTGTATTGTAAATATAATATAAATATAAAATAATAATATAAAAATATTATTTTTAATGCTGTAAAACTGAACTTAAAACATTATCTGTAATTAATATTTTTATGGTCTGACTGCTCTTTACTGTTTTTAACAAAACATACAACACAACAATTAATGCAGACCTTACCCATTTTCCACAGTCTTTTAAAAAGCATTTAAGTTCATTATTTTTTCTTAATTTTGTCATCAGATTTGACACCTCATTGTTAAGCGTCTAAGATTCGAAATTTTCACAACTGTCTTTGTAGATGTTATATTTTCAGTATGGACTGGAGAATTTTAATAGTTATTACTGTACTTATACAACAAGAACTAAACAATTAAAAACACCACATGTGAAATTAAACAAAAAGTGAGTAAGAGATTTAGAAACAAACACTCTTAAGGGAGAGAGTCAATTCCTTAAACACGTTTGAGAAAGTGACACAGTTTTAACGTGGAACACACTGTGGCGCAGGGAACACTGGCACTCCATCTAACACTATCGAAAAGACAAAGCACAGCATTGTATGACCTGATGTCTTCATAGCTGGGAAGCAGTGGTAAAAAAGAATCTTACACTTTATACTGAATGGGAGTGGTGTTCTTTACTTAACATCTGATTTCTTTCACTGAGCAGTGGGTCAATTGTTCCAATCAAGTACAACATATCCCACTGCTGGTAGCAACTTCTGAAATATCTTATTATGATAATGCTATATTTAGACATCACCTTGCAAACAGAAGGGTCTCAAGGCATTTTGAAAAACTTTGACAACCAATTTACAATATACACATTATAGGAATGACATTGCTTGCTTCTGGTATGCAGACATCTCTTAGATGAAACATGACAAGTGATTAACAGAGTACAGTGACGTTGCACAAGTGGCAAAGAATTCTCCACTTAGTGGGAGCTGGGAAGGAGAGCTCTTTAGATCAACAGAATACATATTAACCATTAATGGTTGGCCAAGGCACCTGGATTAACATTCTCACCTTCGAAAAGGTCCATGATTTTAATAAGCATAAAAAGATTTGAGTTCATAAAAAAGACCCTGCATAGAACATTGTTACCAAATAAATAAGAGAAATACCACTTTGTCAAGCCACTAAAATATGGAGGCATAGGTTTAAATGTAAATGTCTACTTTCCTAGTTTTCAAACACTGAAAAGATCCCTTTTCTGATGTGTATTTATAAGTGTTCTTTTTTATGAACAATAAAATTCAAGTCAATGAATATTTTAGGGCATCTACAAAGTGACAGGCACTGTAGAAGATACTAGAAATATAAACATGAGTAAGGCATGGACTCTGAGGTTGAAAAATTCATCTCACCTCTGTACATTATAGGAGGTTTATAGTTTCAGGGTTCTCCAGGTGAGATGTTAGAAAGATTTGAAGGAAACATGCCTTTTAAAAAAACATTTTATTATAAAATATTAGTATGCTTATTTTCAGAATAAAAGTTAGTTTTCATACTAATTGTAAATATTTCTTAACATTTACCAGAAATTACATTTATTATTCAATAAAAAGGAAAGTTTTGAACCCAGGGGAAGAAGAAAGGATCTTTTGGAATTCATTTTTCTGCCTCTTTCTACCACCCACAAACCAACCGGTGTACTGTATAAATGGGTACTTTTACATCTTTAAGCCACTTGCCTTTGTTTGAAATGTTTGAGATGAGATACCAAAGATGAACAGAAGGTTAACATTTGTGTGATTGTAAGTATGCAAACAGAATCAATCTTTAATTCTCAGAACCTATTAATCTGTTAGCTTATATGGCAAGGAGATTTTGTAAATGTGAATAAATTAAGGATCTCAAAATGGGGAAATTATCCTGGATTATTTGGGTGGGCCTAATGTAATCACAATGGTCCTTAGAAGAGGGAGGTGAGAGAGGCAGAGTCAGAGAAGGTGGTGTGATATGTGACAAAAGATGTAGAGTTTGAAGTGATGTAGCCATAGACCAAGGCATGTTAGTAGCCCATAGAAGATAGAAAAGGTGAAAGAAAATCCAAAGGGAAAGTTAACCCGGCCAACACTAAGATTCTAGGACTGCTGATTTCCAGAAGTATAAGATCATACATATGTCTTGCTTTAACCAGCAAAATTTTGAGCACTTTATAATAGCAATGATAGGAAATTAATACAGCCAACAAAGGATATAAAGGACACTCTAGTTAAGTCTTCTTTATTCTTTATTCTGTAAAATCATTTAATGTGATCGATCACTTCTATTTTTTTTTAAATGAGGCTATAGCTGTTGCCCAGAACAATATTTATTATACTAGGTTAGTTACTAAAGAAAAATATTTGTTTTTAGATGAACAGAGAACTGGCCTTATGTTGCATGTAGGCATGTGATTATTTTACACACACTCATCCCATGAGTGGTATTCATCTATCCAAACCCATCATGAAAAATTGTCCTGATAGTTTAGGGCTTAAACGCTTTTCAAGATTATACCTCTCTCCCATCTTCCTCTTGAAAAATCCAGGTAGTATAAAATAAAGTAGCTGCCAAACTGCTGGAATAGTCGAGCTCAAAGTCATAGTCAATTAAAATAAGACTCAGATGGGAAGAATTATCACAGAACTGGGTTAAAGAGACAACTTTAAAGGCAACAACTCCACTTTTTCTTAGCTTAGCAATATTAATATTCTACAGTTGAACATTAACATGCCAAAGTGGTCTAAAAGATTAATGAGCAACTTTAAGGAACTCTTACTGATAAAAAGCGATCTCTCTTGTTTCCTTTCGTCCTTTTTCTGTGGTTTTTCACATCACACCTCTGAGATGCTCAGATGAGGATGGGTATACCCTTGGCCAGATTTTTTCAGTTGTAGGTCCTTTGTTTTTTGGAAATACCTGATAAAGGTGAAATAAAGGATACAATTTAGCACCTGCAACAGTTATTCCATTGATTTTCTTTTTTCACATTCCTTTTGAATAATGAAATACTTGAAGAAAATAGACCAATTTTGTTCTCTGGAAAATTCAATGAATGAGTCTCTATATTACTGAGTGTTTATATTAATAATCTGAAATTCTGAATTAAAGCTCTCCAAAACTTTAAAAATTCTTATTATGAAATCTGGCAGTCATTTTCAAACCTTGTAATATGAAAGGTCAAATCTGATGATTAGATTAGTATCAGTGTCTTATCAGTTACATATTTAATATTATTTTATGTGCTAGAGATGGCAAAGGGAGGTGAGTAGCACTGGAGGAATCCCAAAGCAGAGATGGAAGCTTGCAAAAGAAGGCAGTGGTGAAATTCAGATAGGACAAGTGACTTTAGATGAACAATACCATTATTATGTGGCCCGGTTAAATCAGTGACAATATTGGAGGGGATAGAGAAGCCAATACAATATAACTCCTTTTGTTTTTACTTTTCACAAATCCCATCTATTTCTATAATTACTGAAAAGACCAGTCTTACCATTTTCAATCATTTATTGGCTTCAAAAATCCCTTACATGGATAGTTTCTTCTTCTTCTTTTTTTTTTAAGAACAATATTTCCTCCTGTGTAATTCTCTTCTCCCAGTGCCTTAAATTTTTCAGATTTGAAAGAACCATAGGTTGCTTAAAGGCAATACTCTATTTTGAGTAAAGGCAAGAGATTAAATTAAAGGAACTACTAGATTTTTCTCACGAGCTAGTCCGTGAAGAAGGTCCTACAACTACACACTCATTCATCTCTCTTTACCCAGCTGCCGTTCCTATTTTCTTCCTCCTTTGTCTCTGTCTTTTCCTTCTTCTCTTAGGCTAGGAATAAAAGTTGTTGAAAAATTTCACATCCTTCCAGATCTGATTGGAGACATGAGCAATGAGCTGGGGTGATAATAGATTCTTAATCTTTCTTCCCATGAGGCAAAGGTGCCAAGAAAGCTGAATTGTAAAGGAAAGAAAATTCTAGATGAAAATACTACTTTGTAATCATTTTATGAATCTTGTCAGTTTTTCTTCTGCTTTATATTTCTCACAAACCTATATAACACATAAAACTGCATTTTGTTCTAAAATATTCTTCAGGAACTAAAGAATTACTCAAGTAAAGGAGAAGATTTGGTTTCTACTTAGCTTTGATACTAATTGCTGTGTATTCATGGGAAAATAATTGTTTCTAGTAAATGGAAGTCAAGGTTAGTGGTAGTAATCAGTGTCCACCAGGATCCAATTGTTTGACTAATACTAAAATCTAAGATACAGCTGTTTGAATAATACAACCATTCCTGTTTTTAAAATCATTTCATTATTTTATTTTTAAAGTGACTCCAGTATGTGGGGATGGAGGATGAGATTATATGCAGAAATGTATGATACGCATATGTATAATATACAATCTTCTTTAAGAAAGCTTGGAAGAAAAGCTCATGGAAATAGTCTTAAAACAATAAAAAGTGTTTTAAAAACACTTAAAAAACTGCTTTTATCTGAGAATCGCATTAGAATACTTTAAGTTCTGTTTCTATTCCTCTATCTCTTACTAGTTTATTAGAACTCTGTCTTGAAGATTCTCTTCTCTCAATTCTCCTAAATTGCTTCTCCGCAAATTTCCCTTTGGCTCTCTCTATGCTCCCCTCAACCTGTTTTTATTTTTTCCTCAAATATTTATTTTTCTCTTCACTAAGTTATCTGTTCTCAAATATAAATCTCTCCAGCTTTTCCACCAACTTTATACCTTCATCTACTACATAATAAAACCCAAGACCTAGTAATCTAACACCGTATCTTAGAGGGTAATAAGATGAAGAGAAAGGTCCAGAAGATATCAAGGAATTTTCCTTAGTGGGCAGTGAAGGAGATGCCATAGTCACTTATGTGCTAATTTCTTTCCTTCCTTTTTCCCTTCTTTCCTTTCTTTATGTATACATTGCTACCCAGCCTTCTTTCTGCCATTATAACACTTATTATATTTTTAAGTTTTAAAGCAAATTATACTTCCTTTCATAAGTTGTATCTGATTAAATCATTCACAATTCTTAGTATGTGTCTATCTATCCATCTAATTTGTCATCCACTTACCTACCTACTTTGTACCAGTATTTTTAATTCTTAGGTTCTTGCTTCTTACCTAGAGTATAAATTATTTGAGAATAAGGCCATGCCTTTTATTTTTTATGCCCTAGGGTATCTATGTTATTCAGTGTAAGGCATATATAGTAGTTAATGGTTTGTGAGACCATGTGTAAGGTATTCATCAAAGGACTGGAGATTTGCAATCTTTGCCTACTCTTAGCTAATTATATTCTCATAAATATCAGCCTTAAATTACAGCTCTCCATTGATATTTAAATAAAACTGATGCTTTCTCTGTTCTCTAATAAATTTAATTTACAGATGTATGTTCTAAACTAGTAAATTGGGTGAGTTTATAACTGGGACTGAAAGAAGTGAGACATTGGTGATGACAAAAACTATGGCAAATACTGGTGTTAAAAAAGAAGGAAAAAGGAAAGAGGATGTGTGAGAGACACACAGAGAGGATGTGACTGTGATACGCCACGGCTCTGTTCACAAGCAGTTTTGGAGTGGTCTCCATTATCTCTGCCTTCCCATATTTTTAAAGACAACTGATTCAAAATCAGAAAGTGTGTTGAGATAAATCTTTTTTTTTTTTTGGAAACAAAGCTACAGTTGATTCCACCTGCACAACTGACAGGACTGTCCAATTTGTCCCTTCCTCATACTCTAAATTCTAACCAGAGGGAAGGACAGACAAAAATTTTCAATGTTTCTTGGATCACAAACATGGATTCCTGAATTTTAAAAGAATTTGAGACAGAAAAACTTTGAGTAATGAAAAGAAAATATAAATATTTGTGAGTTCAATTTTAGGGCTCAATTAGATAGTTGCTTTGTGCCTTTGGAAACCCATGAGCTACTAATACTTTTTCTTTTATGTTGTCTTAAGTGTAATATATCACATCTCTGTGCTTTGCCTTTAGTAGAATTGTCTATCATATCATTTCCACGTGTTGCTTATTAAATCTTAGTAGAAGTATAGTGCTTACCAATTAATTTAGTTGAATAAAATGAATATCAGTTCTTTTACATAAATGTTATTGTTGATAATGACTTCAGATTTATCCACAGTTATATAGTTGGCTCAAATACAACTGAATGACATGGCTAAAGAGGATGGCTCTAATTTTAGCTAATTAACAACGAAAGCAAAAGCTTTGAGGAAAATACATTTGAAGTATAGCATGAACTTCACAGTTACAAAGTACTTTTAAAAAGATGTTGGTATATCATTTTCTTAATTTCACTCTTTAAAGTTAGCATTTTCATTCAAAATATTTCTGAATACATACCTTGTCTATATAGTATAAATACATTAATCTCAAAGATAATACCTTTAACAAGATTTCTCTTGTATCTAATCCTGAATTAAAGTTTGGAAAATCCTTTTGCCAGTTCAATTGTATGGGTTATAATAGGATATCAATAGGTACAAAAGCAAATAAGCATATATAAATATCAGCTAAAACTAGACCTTGAATAGCTAGAGGGACTTCAATATCAGTTATCTGAAAGAGATGCATAATACCAGAGGGAGAAAAAGTTACAGATGTACAGTCAAACTGTCACACGGCAATGAAGCCTGTTTTAAATCTGAGCAGTATTATTTACCATCTCCTATTCTGAAAAATGTCTTCTCTCATCCTTCATATTCCCAAAGTATATATCTTCTTGTAATCTTCTGTAGCACCACTGGAATCTCCACCTGGTTTTTTAATTTGGATCTTTTTTTAAAACTACCATTGTCACCTAGAGTTGTAATCTGTCCTTTTCATCTTGTGCCCTTCTAAACTATGGTTATAATGTCAGGATTTGATAACTGTGGGTCAAGTATCTAAGAAAGAAATTATAGGAAGGAAGTTTCGGGATGAAATGGCTAGAGTAAGGGATGTTAGGTTTATTGATATGTTGTAAAATAAATCGAGTGCAGATATATTAATAAATGTGAAATTATGGAATTTTAATATAATAAAACACCCATTTTAAGTATAATGAGAAAATAGTTTTGTAGCTTACATGTACAGTAACACAAATTATAAAGGGATAATGTAAAAGTAATAATATCAGTTTTTGCTTTGCTATTGTCTACTTGGTATTTGCTTTACACACATAGTCTCATTTAATCTTCACAATTAAATAATTATTTAAAAGTAAATACATTTAATGAAATAAACAAAAAAATACATTTAAATAAACATTTAAAAAATGTAAATCCATTTAAAATCTGTATTATCATAAATAAATGCTCACAAGGAAAGGGAGATTGGAATTGTGTTCCTAGTGTAGAATATTTTATATAAATTCCAAGAGATTAAAAAGCAATTCTCACTGAAGAAAAAATTAATAAAATGTTGTGTGAATATATAAAGCGTGGATTGTGTAAAGCATGCATTCTCAACGGGAATGATATTGCCCCGAGAGAACAAAATTGGTTTGGATGGGGAAAGAGAAGGTATGGAAAAAATCTTAGATGTTACAGTGGTTTGTGGTCCTCCAAAGCTCAACCATATTTGACAAGATCTTCTTTCTTAATATTTAATTTCTCTTATTAGATATATATTACATTAAGTTTAAAACAAATTAAAATAAATTTTCTTATTAGGAGCATGAAAATGAAAATAAGTTGAAAAACAGTGATTAAAAGGTATAAAAAGTTTGAAAAAAGTATTATGGTAATATTTTTTAATTAATTAATTTTAATTAAATTTATTGAGGTAACACTGTTAATAAATTATATAGGTTTCAAGTGTACAATTCAACAATACACCACATGTATATTGCATTTTGGCTTCACCACTCAAAGTAAAATTTCCTTTTGTCACCATATATTTGACTTCCTGTACCCTTATCTACCTCCTACCATCCTCCCCTTCCCTCTGGTAACCACTAAACTGTTGTCTGTGTCCATGAGTCTTTGTCATGAATGGCAGTATTTCATCTTTTCTTATGGCCGAGTAATATTCCATTGTCTATAAGTACTACATCTTCTTTATCTAATTATCTATCGAAGGGCACTTTGGTTGTTTCTACATTTTTTTTGTTATAAATTCAAGAACAGAGAATTCTAGAAAATACATTTACATAAACATAGATATGAGTATATCTGATGAAACCAATCATATTGTACATTAAATCATAATTATTTGTGGAAGTGTCCATGACTGGAAAAGACTCACTCCATTGGTTTTATATTGTTCTAGATGCTAGTACAGCTTAGGCTCCCAATGAAACCTTTTGAAGAAAAACAAACTCCCTACATAATAGCACTGTCAAGTGATTGTCTAGCTTATAGTTAAACCTGTAATCTTTGATAAATCTCCACTTCCTTTAATGATTTTGAATCTTCACAATCATGGTCACATTTTAGTTTGTTAAGGGCCCTCCTGAAATGGGCTGAACACTAAACTAAACACAGAACTCTCACAATGGTTTAGTCAACATAATATAAAAGGAGATTGATATCCTTCTCATTCTCAATTGTTTAATTTGACAGGGGCCTAAGGTGCCATTGGATATATTAGCTGTGACATTCACTATCAATTCAAATCTAGCTTAATCTCAATAATTACTCTTAAATCGTCTTTATATGTGCTGTTAAGCTATGTGTTGAACAGCTAAGATAGACTATTTTGTTAATAAAATCATAGGAGAATACTTAAAAAAATAATAAAATTTCATCTTACTGAATTTACTCTAACATTCCTGTTCATATTTGATATTTTTAATGAGAGGCTTCTCCTTATTTGCCTTCTTCGAAAATATCATCTTATTTAGTAATTTGATAAGATTTTCACTCATGTGAGCATTTGAGTGTGTTCTCAAAATGGTATAAGAAACCTTCTATTGCATATCTTACTCTGGGCTTACATCCCTTCATTAGTCATCAGTCTTGGATAGAGCCATTTAATAAATTAGAAAGACACTGAGTCATATTATCATCATTCTCACTTTTAAGCATCTAATTTTCAATGATCTAATAGGATACTTTAAAAAATACATTCAAATTGGTAAATTCAGAAATCATGCTTACAGTAGCCTGCTGATATGCCAGTTCAGCAACATTCCTCCCACCCCACACCCAATGAGCTTTTCTCAAATGCTTACAAACTGTGTTTGAAAATTATCTATGTTAAAATCATTATCCTGTAGTTCACATAATTCACCTTCCCAGTTTTTTTTTAAATAAAATGGAAAAAATAAAGCATGCAAAGGGTAGCATTGGTGAAAAGAAGGCGGAAAAAAAGGATAAGATGCCCATAATAAAAAATAAAAATTATTAGTAATTATTTTAGTGAACACAAATATTAATACTATTAAAACGCATGAATTATCAAGTTTTGTTACTTTCACCATTTCTCCAAAACAAGAAAAAACTGTGGTAATATCGTATTCACATAAGATATGCTTAAAACAAATTGTGACATAAAGGTTAAAGCAAAGAAATAAAAAAAAAAAGAAAAAGAAAAGAAAGTGTTGCAAAATGCATGGAAGGCAATGCTAATGTAAAATTAGAGACACTTTAAAGTGAAAAGAATTTAAGAACAAAAAGTTTTATTTAACTGATATATGTAAGAATATATTTAAGAAGAAAATCTACTGTAAAGAACCTTTATACAACAACAAATTGGAAAAATCATAAAATAAGTTTGCCTATACATGACCAATGAGATGTTCTTTAACATTAATTTTGCTTTTAACTGTCTTCAATGTGAATTTGATTCCCATCATTGTATTCTTAATTTAATCTGCATGAATCCCAGTCCTATTCATCTGTTTTACTGGGCTCATACCCAGTGTACTTTCAGCCCTACCGAGACAGCAACCCTCTCCACCCCATCTGTTTCTGCACTGACAGTGCTCTTGTCAAACTGTGAATTCATACACACTCAGCTACGTGATTCCTCCTTTCTCTGTACCTGATCTATAATTCTGTGTACATGGGGAATGCAACATCCAGAATACACACACATGTCATTTTCTTGTGGTAATTTCTGTTCAAATCTTTACTGCCTCAATTGATGTGGTGATAGGATGGAGCACAAAAGATAAGGACCTTGAAGGAACTCTGTCCCACAGAAGAGCAAGATATGAGTGCTGATCTGTGTTCCATTTTTCCCAGTCTCTAAATCATGAAAAGATTTTGGAAATGAGATGAAACTAATGTTTCTTATTCTAAATTTTGGGTTGATTTTTTTACCTATTTAGCTCAAAATTCTTTATTTTCATGGTCAATTTTCTCCAGAATTCGCTTCTTACTTAACAAGTCACATTATACATATATGATATGTCTTAAAGACTGAGAATTTCTATAAAATAAATAAACAAACCAAATTAAGGCTTCTTTAACTTTTATTAACCAAGACATTCTCAGGCGTATTTGCCAAAGTTCCCTTTTAGTTAACAATATGGATTAGAATCCTAATTTTAGAATCATGAAGCTCACTTTGGACAATTGTGATTTAGAACAATTTTTTTGTTGTTGTTGCTGTTAAAAAGTAGCTTGGGCTATTTAACACTTTTTAATTTTTACTCGACTCGTAGTTTTATTATTGAAAATGTCAATATGTGGGCTATTAAAAACTCGTTTCATAATTTTTCCTACACATTAAGAATTTTTAAACAATTTACCTGACAGATGGCTGTGTATCTAGTTAGGAATGTTTTCCTGAGGAGCTATTCCATAATCTTCTGCAACCACCTGTTCAACTATCCAGCTGTCCCTCCTAATCAAGAAGTATTTGTTTAGATTTAACCAAAGAAGAAAATTAAATGTTTAAAAGCAAAAAATCATAATGATTTCTTGACATGTCAGTCTTAGTGACTGATCCAAGGAAAATGAGGGAGACATAGTTATTTCCTAGGAGATTTAGAATCTGTAGTTCCCTTTTAAAAGTTGGTTTTCTGATTTTGGCAGTACTAATACTGAGACTTAAAAATAATGGTTATCTATATCAGCATTAAACCAGTCCCAAAACCTCTACTCCTCAATGTGTAGAGGAAAAATTTGACATAATTCACGGAATGGTGCTAGAATTAAAGATCCACCAAGAACTATTTAGTACACTTCCTTACATCCTAGGATATTGTTAGTTTTGTCAAAACAGTCAGAAGAATATAATCAGAGTAAAGGCTCTTGAACCACTTTCTGTCAGAAAGAAGCTCTGAGTGAGGACTTGGAAGTCCGAGTGATGGGAACCAAACCTCAAGTCATTAGATAGTGGGGAAGAAGTGCTAAGATGCTCAGTGGGTTTCTCTGAACTGCCCCTATTCTTGTTGATAACATCAATATTTCCCAGTTCTCTAAGAAATTTTATTTATCAACATTTAGAGTAAAGAAGTGGTACTATAAAATCATACTCTTCTCCCTCATTCAGAACTCTCGACTATAACCTGTTTCTGGACACCTGCTTCTGATATATTTGCCTAGACATTTATACATTCTCATTTTAAAATATATTCCTTGGAGGACAGGTGTTTCCTTTTGAGTGTTGAATTTTAGATCTCTATTACTTTATAAAGCATAACGTATGTTCAAGGATTTAACATAAACTGTTTTAATTATTTTGATTCTAAATTCATCTCAGTCTTTTTAAACAATTTATTCTTCAGTCTCTAGAGACAAAGGAGATTAAGATTGCTCTTCAATTCAACAAACATTTGTATAAGCTTAATATAAGCTTCTTGTATTTTAACCTCTATTATTCTCCCAACAAGAATTGAATGTGTTATTCTCCTCTTAGAACTTTTCTTTTAATCAGAATTTCTAGCGCATCTTTCCAGCAATTACAGCCACTCTCTCCCAATATTCCTGTGCAAAACTTGTCTCTACCAAAAAGATTTTCCAGATTAATTTTACCAGCTTTAATCATTTTATGCCATTTCTTTTAGCACCTATATACTTTACTAGTTCACATTTATTATCCTTCTTAACATACGTAGTTGATGTAATTGTAATTTATAGCCTTATCTTAAGAGGAGGCATAATATTGGTGTCTCATTGCTTTGTACACAGTGTTTTGAGACTAATGTTTCATGGCTACATGTGTTACCCACAAGCACCATGCTTACATCTCCTTGAGGAGATCTTAGCATTTATTCACTAGCCATTTAGTTTATAATTTTAATTATTAGAGGGTTGATTCAAAAATGGGAGAACAAATGAATTCTGAGAGACCCCTCACACTCATATACCATTATTCATGGAAGATGATATATTCACAACCAAAATTAAACGTCCTAGAATTCAGGAGTTTACAAAAATTTATTGAGAATTCTTATAAGCTTCCATAATTTAGCCTCCTGTATCCCTAGCTCCTTTTCCATATCTTTTAGTCAAATAAGGAGAATGGATAATCTATATTATCAAGAATTTGAAGGTTTAAATGAAATCTAATTAATAACCTTCCAAATTCTAAATCAAATGATAAATCAAAAATCTAGGAGGGAATTTAGCTAGCATTATTTCCCCCTTTGGATTGGAGTCCAAGCTTGGGCCGTAGAACTGAATGACCCTCTAGTTATCTATTCAGCTGAATTAATTTTATTTACCCCACTGCAGGAAAAGCAGGGTATTAGCTTCTGTGCAGGGGCTGACCCCACAGAGTGGGATTTGCTTCAGCAGGCTTGTGTGCCTGTTGAGACCACCCTCTGGGTTTGTCACTTATAGGTTAACCAGGTGGCGCTCTGTTATGGTCTGATGTCAGCTCCTTGGGAGGGACTCCTGTGCAGGCCAACGTCAGCATCCTGTGACTACCCGGGGTTACCTGGTAGAAGCTATAAAGAAATCCACAATTGGTCATTGCCCTTGCTGAATCTGGAGGCATGTGGGAGAGACCACGCTGTGATCCGAGGCTGGCTACCACCAGTACTGGACCTGGGGCAGCTTAACAAAAGGTCCCGGGGAACCTGAGGCCCGAGGCTCCCTGCTGGCTGACTAAGGCTCGGCAGCTGAAGGAGTCTTGGGTGGTATGCGAGTTGGGTTAAGCGAAATCCCAGGAAGTCATCATAGTCAGGTGAGTTGTGTTCCCTAGG
This sequence comes from Pteropus medius, assembly GCF_902729225.1. Classification (NCBI taxonomy): domain Eukaryota; kingdom Metazoa; phylum Chordata; class Mammalia; order Chiroptera; family Pteropodidae; genus Pteropus; species Pteropus medius. Next base: position 3,538,679 of record NW_024351729.1, read on the forward strand.
TTAGTGCAGATTGAGATTTGGTGCAAGTGCTGAGCCCGTGGATAGTCACGAAAGTCTCAGATCACACTGAGGCTAGGTGCTACCTGCCTCAGGCCCACAGACCTCCTAGATTTATTCAGTAAATACTGCAGCTCTGGCTGGAGCTCATTACTCACCACCTGGATCGTCTCTGGAGATAAATGAGTCCAGGCCTATAGATTGCTACTAAAAGAGCCTCTGCCCAGAGGGCTGGATGTGGCTGGTTGCCCAGCTACCAGTATGCTTCCAGCAATTCCTGAGTTGAGTGGGGCGGGGTCCCAGGGAGTGATTGGGGTGGAGCAACCAGATTTCACCAGGCCAATGCAGATTCAGATTTTGGCCATGTGGAGGGAGGGCTCAACACAGGCAAGATGGTGCCCACCTATAGGCTGCACATGAGGACGGCTCAATACAGGGATAATAGTGGCTGTTCCTCCAGCCTTCACCCTAAAACCACTCAATTCAGTCTTTTCCTGTCTCTGCGGTACCTTTGAGCTGCTGTTCCTCTGCCTGAGCCCAGGGCGAGTGCTCGTGAGCAAGTGAGTCTGTGTGTGGGCCCTTTAAGGGGATATCTGGGTTCCCAGCAGCCTTCTAGCTCACCTGGATAGATGGTAAGAGTCCTCACTGATTTCACAGTCACATTTTGTGGGGAGTCCTCTTCTCAGCAGTGGAACCCTGGGCTGGAGAGCCCTGATGTGGGGCTGGGAACCCTTGTTCCTCTAGAGGGACCTCCGGCTGAGATATCCCTACTGATGCTCAACTGCTACACTCAGGTGCAGGGCCGGTTTGTTTTGCATCTCCGCCCCTCCCCTCCAGTCTCCATGTGGCCTCTTGTTTATATCCTTAGTTATAGGAGTTATGTTCAGCTAGTCTTAAGATGGTTCTCCAGGTTGATTATTATAATTTAGTTGTAATTTTAATGCAGTCATGGCAGGAGGCAAGCATTGAGTTTACCTACCCTGCCATCTTGATGGGAAGACTGCATAGTATAGATTAAGAAGCATTTCTGTATAGCATGGCTTGTATGAGAAAGATACTGGTAAAATTATTGTTATGGGTATTTAGTCATCTCTGAACTAATCAAGATTAGTAATCGCAGTCTAATGGTCTTCATAAAGTAATTAAAATGTCTGCCTTCCAAGTTCCCAAATACTTGCATTTAAAATAGCTTTGGTGGTGCGAAAATTAACTTATAATTTTAATTTAAAAAACATTAAATTTTCATTACAGCTTTATTTTTAAACTTTCAGTACTAGAATTTTAAGTTTGATGTTACAGAGTGGGAACACAAATATCTCAGCACTTTCAATTGATACTTATTTTGTGGTCACTTTAATGAATATTTTTGATTAAATACAGGTTCACTTTCAAGCGATCAACTGCAAAACATGCTATTTTTAGGATATCCTATTTTCCTCAAATATTTTCTGCTTTTTTCCATATGGTTTATATTCTTTATTAAGCTTGAATTGGAAAAGCTTGATGTTGTCATATACGATTTGGGAATTATTTTTTCTTCTTTCCTCACTTAACTCATGGCCTACATTTAATTAAGTAACTAAATCTAATCAGTTTTTACAAATTGTTTTACTTATTATTATAGTATAATAGCAAGCCAAATAATTCTGCAAAGATTTTCATTATCTGATCTCCACTTTCTCCTGTTTCATTATTTTTTTTACAAATAATTGTTGAATCACAAAGGCATCTTTAAATTATTTTGCATACACTACATACTCTTAATAGTTGACTATTTGAATAGTTGAATAGTTGAATTAATTATCAATGTATTTCTCTAACTATTTAAAATGGTTACTAATGATTTTATATTTCGGTAGCTCTTACAGACGTTTCTTATTACATTTTACTTTTGCAATAACGATGACTAATTTTTAAGCATTATATTTTTATTGAGCTTTTATTAAAATAATTATCAATTCACATGCAGTTGTAAGACATAATACAGAGAGATCTCATGCACCCTTTAACCTATGTCTCTCAATGGTAAAATTTTGTAAAATTATCTTACAATATGGCAACCAGAGTATTGACATTAATATAATCCACCAATCTTTTTCAGAGTCACCCTCAATTTTACTTATATATATTTGTGTGTGTGTGTGTGTGTGTGTGTTCACACATGCATTTAGCCCTATACAATTTTATTACAGGTGTAGGTTCATGTATCTACTACTACAGTCAAGATACTGAAGAGTTCTATCACCAAAAAGATCTAAGTGTTAAAATTTTACAACCTCTCTGCTATCCTCAATTCTTACTGTTTCTAGCTCCTGGCAACCACCAATCTGTTTTCCATTTCTGAAATTTTGTCATTTCAAAATGTTATATAAATGGAATCATCCAATATGTTACCATTTAGAATTTTTTTTTTTTAATTCAATATAGTTCTCTGAAAATTCATCCAAGTTGTTGCATATGTCAATAGGTGTTCTTTTTTATTGCTGAGTAGTTTTTCCTGGTATGGATGTACTGCAGCTCGTTAATCATCCATTTGTTGAAGTACATTTAGGCTATTTTGGCTGTTATAAGTAAAACTTCTATGAATGTTTGTGTACTTTTTTGGGGTGGATATATATTTTTTTATCTCATAAGTTTCAATTTAATTTTTTACTTCAATTGGCTGATAATTTCAATGTATTAAGCACATAAGATTTTCAATCTATTATATCTATAATTAAAAATGGACAATCAGAAAACGATGATTCTGAAACATGGCTAGTCTATATTAGCTCTTGTTCAAGTTTGTTGTTTAATATGACTTTGGCTATTTATTCTTTTAAAGGCCAAGATTGAAACTTTCCTAAATAGAAGATTTTGAAAAAATGTCATAGCCAAAAGTTAGTGTATTCCTAACGATGCCTTAAACAAGTCTAACTACTGGACCTATTAAACTTTGAACACTTGCCACCATTCACCTGGTAATAATTATACATATTTCTTGCTTAGTTTGAGATAGTGACTAGAAAAGTAAAAAAATTATGTACTTTATGGTAGGCACTTTATAGACTTCCAATAATTGTGTATGTGTACCTGTGAACATATGTGTATAATTGTTTTTTAAGGATCTAAATTTAACTCATACATCATCTATCCATTCAATAAATTACTATTAAGTGTATATGGCAGATCAAAAGCTGATGCTTATAATTTAAAGATTAAATAATATCTTTACTATCAAAGAACTCATTTAGACACTATAGCTATGTGTGTCAGAGCTGAAAACCAAGATAATCTGAAACTTTTTCTGGCTTCAATTTTTAAAAATTTAAATTCTACAGCAACCTTAGTTTGCCCAAATAAGAGAAGAGGATCCCTGAGTAGAGACTGAGTCTATGAAGGAACAGGAGTGTTGATTTATCAGTTAAGCTTCTTCCCTAGACTGAAATAGATTATCCTGCACTGGAGAAGTATAGAGAGATTTGTGTTTCCCTGAGTAACATGTCTTGAGGTCAGCTTTCTTATGGGAGCACCAGGGATGTGGGAAATTACAAGACAGGAATGGCCACTTGGTACATCTAGGCAGACAGCGTGATAATGTCTTTCACAAGATTTCATTTACTCACATAGCAGGGCATTACCAGACATGAACAGTCATTGGAACAAGGCTGAGGGACATCTTGGTGACATAGAGAACTGCCTCACTAATGTAGTGTAAAACCTTGATTGATGTGTGGCATAATGCAGACAAAAGGAAAACCTCTTTAATGATAGAGATTTGTATTTCCTCTAACCTGGGAGAATAGAACATGAAAATTATATTACAGTGGTTTATAAGCACAAAGAGAAGCAATACTTTGTTTGCATAACTGACTTTGTGGCCTGAGAGTCACAACTGATCATAGAGCCACTCTGGGGCACAAACAAGTTTCTCTGTCCTGGGTATTGGTCTGATCTTCAGGGTGTTTTTTCTTTCCTTTCAATTATTTCTTTCATTTTTTGATTACAGTTGGTGTTCAATATTATATTACTATTACGTGTACAGCATAGTGGTTAGACATTTGTATAACTTTACAGAGTGATTCCCCCCGGTAAGTCTTGCACCTACTTGACACATAACATAATTATTACAATATTATTGACTGTATTTCCTATGCTGTACTTTATATCCCCATGATGTAACTGGCAACCATCAATTTCTTCTCTGTAGCTATGATTTTGTTTCTGTTTTGTTTGTTCATTTATTTATTTATCTATTTATTTATTTATTTTTTATATTTTACATATAAGTGAGATCACATGGTATTTGTCTCATTCTGTTTGACTTATTTCACTTAGCATAATACCTTCTAGGTCCATCCATGTTGTCACGAATTGTAAGATTTCATTCTTTTGTTATTCCATTGCAGATATGTATCACATCTTCTCTATCTAGTCATCTATCGATTAAAACAGGCTTTTCCATATCTTGGCTATTGTAAATAATGCTGCAATGAACATAGGAATGCATGTATATTTTGGATTTCTTTGGATAAATACCCAAAAATGTGTTTGTTGCATTATATGGTAGTTCTATTTTTAATTTTTTGAGGTACCTCCATACTGTTTTCCATAGTGACTGTACCAATTTGCAATCCCACTAACAGTGCACAAATTGGTACAAAAAAGGTTTCCTTTTTTTCACATCCTCCCCAACACTTCTTGTTTGCTATTTGTACTATTTTCAATGGAGAACAACAAGAGGCTGGTGAAAACCAACACAGGTCAGAAAAAGTGTCAAAAGAGAGGAGGAACTAAGCTTGGTTACACGGAAGTAGCAGAGTAAGGAGAACGAAGAGTCTAAAGAGGAAATGACAAATATGTATGACCTAAATGTCTCCTCATTTCCCTGACACAATCTTTAATAAAATTAAAAACCTTGAAATAGTGGGTATGATAAGATTAAAAAATAAAAAAGTGAAGAGTTGATGTTTGCACAGTGATTTGAATGAGCTAGACAGAGAGAGGCTATGAAGACAGGGGAACACCTGACTTTTGGAGTACAAACTGTTTATTGAGGTGCCTAAAATTTAAGTTAATCATGATCTTAGTATTATTTATATAACATATATTAATATATATTATATTAATATATATTATGTATATCTAATATACATATATTTAACATATAAGTAATTAGAAGCCAAAGTTTATAATTATTTATTTGGGCAGAAAATAGATAAACAGACCACATGAATATTTCTCTCCTTTAAAGCAAAAATAAGAATTTACATTGTGTGTGTGTGTATGTGTGTGTGTGTGTGTATGTATTCCTTTTGAAAGTAAATTTCTGTCTGGTGGTTGTTGATTTTTCTTTTCAATTGCATTGACTGCATGTGAAAGGGTATATGCTTTTTAAAGTTTTTAGGCTGAAATTAAGGTAATAAAAGTAGCTATATATCTTGATAGTCACTGCTAGAACTACCTATGGCATCCCATGTCATTGAATGCCTACTGAATCCTTTGATCGTGTACAGTGATATAAAAAAACTGCAGTTTTGTTCAATGTAGTAAGTTTATTGGAGACCAAGTACTGCTATAGCTTTTATAGTATTATCATTTGTGTTATAAACAAGAGGGTTAAAAAAACTCAACAGTGTATTACTAAGATTTCCCTTCAGACTTACAAATAAAAGGAAAAGAATATGTATATTTTTTATGTTGCATCATCTAGTTATCATTGGTCTTATATTTTTCTTCTCCATTTGTCGCCTGGAGAGTTTGACGTTTACAGTTTGCCAGTGAATGAGTCTTAGAACAGAGAGATGGGTCAGTTTGGGCTAAAATCAGCAGACACTGATACTGATATTAATACTGATAGTTGTCAAATGATCTTGACACACTCCTCCTTTTTACCTTTCCTAAGAATACCTAGAAGCTGGCACACTTGTGCAATACAAGCCAGGGAATCATTTAATAAAGCCACACTTCATTTCGAAGCCATAAGTTTCACATGACAGTCATGTGATGAAAGGGCAAAGTGCGAAAGAGATTTCTAGACATGTCTCAGACAAAAATTTGCTGATCGTTGCTCCCTAAGAAAGATTCTTTAATAGTATAACTATCTCTCTTGTCATTTTGAAATGTTCAAAACTAATTTCAGATTAAAACCTTGCTCAATCCCTAATTTTACTAGATAGCATGAAAAATGTTGTCCAGGTAGAAGTTGAAGAGGTTGGCAAGAAACAAAATTCAGAGAGAAAGCAATGACAGAAAATGTTTAAAATTTTAGAGAAATTGCTAAGAGCAAAAGTCAATAGTTATATCTTCTATTGAGAGAAAAAAAATTATTTGAAATGCAGAGTAGAAAATAAAACACATCCTAATTAATCAAGTCCTCTTAGGTAACTGACAAGTTCCGGTCCACTCAGTATTTGCTGAACTTGTGAGTGTACACTGAACTGAGGACTTGTCCTTAAATAGTTAAAATCATATCAGGGAAATACATAATGCACAAATAAAAGAAGTTAAATAATGACTAAATTCATTTAATTACAAACTGAAAGTGGTGGCAGTGATAATGAACTCAGGACTTTGAAGGGGGAAGAGAGTATTTGGAAGGGTGAGAATCAGCACCATCTCCCTCCTTGGGAACAAAGTACAGAAGAGCCTTTGAGAGCCAGTGAGTAGTCTTTGAATGACCTCAGAAAATTTCAAAGACTTTTTTCTGCAAAGAAAATAGAATACATTTGTTTATTATTGAACATGGGAAAAATAATGAAAGAAATGGCACTTTAAGAAGATTGATCTGACAGATATTCAGGAGAGATAGAAAGGGAAGAGATTGCATGCTTTATAAAGAGTAATAGATCCAGCTGTGGTGGACTGCAGCAATGAGATTGGGGAGAAAATATTGTCATAATTATCTTTGCTTGATAATGAAAATGAAAACCAATCCTATCTTGTGGCCTCATTGCTGAATGCTATTCTTGACTCAGTCCTTATAAAAAGCCCCTTTGAATCTGCATGATCTCTGCTTACTAGAACTCCCAGGGGACATAGGATTCCATCTAAATGAAGGCCTATGACACCTAGAATAATCTGCTCAGAGGCACAGCAAAGAGTATACATATCAAGTCCTTAGGCTAAAAAACCATCTCATTCATTCTGTAATGAGTTTATACACATCTCTATCAGATGTTGAGGTTTTGTTCATTTTTGCTGTTGTGTGTTGTGAATGTCATTTATAACTCTAATTTTAATGCCTAGTTTCATTTATTAGATGTTCACCCTCACACGTCACTGCCTCTGTATTCATGTCCTGTCTCTACTCTGAACACCAACTTGAACTACTGGATGTGCAATCTTCTTTCTGAGCTGACTCCTTAAGGACTTATACTGGCCCAAATGAATGCAGAACCTTACTTCCTCAGTAGAATTTAACCTGAACTCATTATTTTGAACTTGCCTTGGGAGACATGCTGTTTTCATATTTACTCTTTCTGCACCTAATTCCCAGTTGTCATTCTTGGCTTGTGCTTTGGATGTTCTCTGCTGATTTTGAATCCTACCTTCTTTAAACCCCATATAACTACTTACCTTTATTTTAGAACATATATTCAATAACACATTAAATTTTTAACACATTAAAAAAATAAATAACATTATTTTTTATTCAAAGAATTGAGTAATAAATATTTGATTTCTATTTTAATAAATTAGAAATAAAACTTCAAAATTAAGCTATCAAAAATCTGAGTCAGAACAACTCCAAGCTGCCAAAAAAAAAAAAAAAAAAAAGTAGGCAAGGCCAAGTCTTAAAAAATGTTTTGCAAGATCCGTCCTAAAGATTTCCCTTTTTACAAATTCTTTCTTTTCCTCCGGCTTATTCACCGAGTCTGAGTTAGAACTAATAATGACTTGATACATTGATTGGCCCAGTGAAAAAACCAACTCTGAAAAAAGAGTTAACAGTTCAGGGAAAAACAATGAATTCATTGGTCAGCTTCTCTGGCAACCTTCTCATTTCCTGTAGGCTTCAGACTTGAAAGCTATAGAAGTGTTCTGGTTTATTTATATATAGTTCCTACAAATACACACATAAATACACTTATGCATATTTCATTTTCTTTCTTATACAATACATCAGGATGGAAACCCACTACTTCCAAACCCACAGGAGTTGTGCAGTCAATCACTATGCTCGAATCTAGAAACAACTGTCTTTCTGAAAATTTTTCTAGATGCCCTTAAAAATCTCTGGATTTAAACGTTTTTCAGTTGGACCAAGGATTCAAATCTGAAAATCTACAGATTTTTTTATTTCATTGTTGCAGTTCTCAGCTACTATGTTGTTTTCTCTTATCAGAAATATAAAATCCTTAAGATCTGGAATGATCTAAATTGATCATTAAGTCCTACATATAAAAAATCCCTAAAGTTAGATTTACATTAATAGCTAATAGAAAAATCACAGAAACAAGACTCAATTTTCTTTTTTCTTCCCTTGGAAACAATATCCAAAATTTGGCTTTTAGATTAATATTTGGAGATTATTTTATCTTCATTCATTCATTAATAGCTTTCAATGGCTTTCTATCTAAAAATGAGTAAAATCCAAAGTCTTTCTTACAGTCTATAAAGCACTACTTGGCCACTGCCCACAACTTCTGTGATCTCACTCTGAGTCCCCTGAGTTCCCCTTAATCATACTGCTCCAGCCACACTGGCCTCCTTACAGTTTAGTGAACTTCCTGAGCATGACCTTATCTTTTAAAATCTTTGCCGTTCTTGTTATTTCCCTCTGGAATGCCCTTCTCTAAATACGTACAGGCATTGCTCCTTGACATCTTTTATATCTCTCCTAAATATTATCTAATCAGAGAAGTGTCCACATTACCACATGAAAATGACAACCCCCTATCTAATACTAGTCAGATTTTATTCCTCTTACTCTGCTTTATATTTCCTTATATTCTTGATAAAATCCAATTTCCTTAAGAATAGAGATTTCATCATTTTTTTTTTTTCACCTCAGGTTCTTGATATCTAAGGTAATGCCTGACGCATAGTAGATTTGCACCAAGAATTTCTTGAATAAATAAATGTATTTATTCATCTATGTAATTAATCCATACTGAATAATTACTGTGTGCCAGGTCCTATGTTATGTAGGAAAAGGAAATAAAACAGGTATGATCTTCATTATAAGTAAGGTTGGCAGGTGGGAAGACAGATTTGGGGCATGTTAAAACATATATAAGATGAAGAACGATCAAGGAAAAGGTCAGGTTACCATGGGAAAAAGTAATAGGTGCAATCTAATTTAGATTGAAATGAAGAGATTTATGAGGATATGACATTTAAATTCACTCCTAGGTTATGAGGAAAAGAAATCCATGTAAAGAGTAAGGGTAAGAATATTCCATGTATGGTAAAAAAGAACTTAAAATGTTAGAGGGACAGAGAGAAGGTTGGTTTCACTGTAGTGTCTAGCAAGTGGACTAACAGTATATAGATACATATGCAAGCCTGGAATCCAGAAGACATGTCTGAATTCTATGTTGATTCAGGAATTATTAGCATAATGCTGGTTTGTAAAAGCTTGGAAATGGACGAGATCCTCTATGAGGAGATTATAGAGAAGAAGGGTCATGACCAAGCCTGAAGACCTCTCATATTTAGTAATTAGAAAGTGAAATACAAAACAAAGGAGAATGCAAAGAAACAGGCAGAGAAGTTGAAAGACACTGCAGATTTCTAATATTGTGAAAGACAGAGAAAAGATCTCAGAAGATGCTATCTAACTGCTTTTAATGACCAAAAATGTCTCAGAATTGAAAATACATATGACAGAAGTAAGGCTATTGTTGCTTTTCACTAGAGTACATTTTTGCAGTGTCATGGAGAATAAAGACAAATGTTTGATGGAGAGTATGAGAAACTAGAAGTGGAAAAAGAGGAGACTATATATATATATATATAATATATATAATGTATTCTAGGAGTTCAATTATGAAGAAAAGCTAAAATATTAGGGGGTTAGGGAAGAGGAAGGGGATTTATAATGAAAGGGACTTATTAAGCAGTTATTAGAGAGTATATCTGTTTGCCAAGTAGAAGGACCTATATAAGGGGAGAAACTTCTTTGTAAAAGTATGTATATATACATGCACCTGCCTTGGACTTCAAGTAATTCACTAACCTCGTTAAATCTTTTCAGAACTCATGATTCCCAGTTTAATAGCAGATGCCCTATGTGCCATTGTGATTTATAATACAAAATATATATTTAGTCTTAGACCTGTTCTTGGGTCTCCTAAATCCTTTGATGCTTTCTAAGTTATTGGAGTGGTAAATGCGTTTTTTGTTAAGTGTTAATGAGGAGACTCTTTTGGTTCCTGTCGTGGCGGGGGGCGGGGCTGTGGGGAATGGGGGGGGCTGGGGAGTACTGTCGCCAGCGGAGGAGACCCTGTGTTTTGAGGGTTAGAACTTTCAGTCCCACGCCTCTGATCTCCAGGGAGGGAGAAGGGGTGGGATATTGAATTTAATAACCAATGGTCAATAATTTAATCCATCACGCCTGTGTAATGAAGCCTCCATTAAAACCTAAAAGACAGAGTTGAGAATTTTCAGGTTGGTGAAAACATTTAGTTTTGGGAAGAGTGGTGTTAGGAGAGAGCATGGAAGCTCTGAGCACTTGCCCCATGCTTTGACTTGTGCGTCTCTTCCATCTGCCTGTTACTGAGTTATATTCTTTTATAATAAATTAGGGAGCTAATAAGTTAAATGTTTCTCTGAGTCCTGTGAGCCACTCTAGCAAATTAATGGCATGCAGGGAAGGGGTCAGAAGCACGGGTGTTGAAACCTGGACTTGCTATTGGCATCTGATGTGTGCGTGGCGAGATGACAGTTTTGTAGGTCTGAGGCCTTAATCTGTGAGATCTGACACTATCTCTACCCAGAGATAGTGTCAGAATTGAGTTAAATTACAGGACACCCTCTGGTATCAGAGCATTTTTTGGTAGTTTGGGGGATAAGCCCCTTGCCAAACACACATGTTGGAAATGGATTAAGAATCTCTATACCCTAAGATATACTTAGTCAACTTTTTTAAATGATTAGCTTTCACATGTAATTTTGAAATATGAGATGGGTATATTCATTCAGTTGCCTATAGTATATATTTATTTATCAAGAAATCTACCTTCTCTCCTTTTGTACATTCCTTTTCCTAATGTTACTTAGTTACCCAGTTGGAAATCAGCATGGTACAGTGGAAAACTTATGTCTTCAGATCGGAATGAAATACCTATCACATAGGCTTATTTGAAATAATAATCCTTTCACCAACTTTGGACTCTTAGGAAAAATAAAATGCTGACCCTACATGGATGATCAAGTGATTGCTAGTATTTCTGTCTGTTTTTGTAGTTTTGGGAAATCTACCGAGAAAGGTTATAAAGTTTAAAGATGTGCTCTCTATTTTTAGGAGAATGACTTAGGGTGCACAGTTCAGTATCATGTTCATTTTTAAATGATTTCTACTAGTAATAATGGCTAAACTGATTATAAATTGAGAGTGCATGTAGCCCATAAGTCACCTCTGTGCTGAGTAGGTCATCTTTTATGCTATGAGAGTATAATAAAGA